>NC_137622.1:9946987-9969487 GCF_963280865.1 Gymnoscopelus braueri | reverse complement strand
GTAGCTGCTTTCGTTGTTGAGTGAGTTGGATTGGATGCGTTTCATAGCAGCTGCAAAGGATGGAGCAATTGTTTGAAGGAAAATGGGTGAAGAGTCACAGGAAGAAGTCTGTTGTTCGTATAAGCGAACATTAGGGGGTCTGATAGCCCCGTTTGGAACCTCTCCCTCTGCTGTATAGCTCCGAAATGAGGTCCTGCTGCGTAGGGTGCCAGCAAAGTGCGACAACGGCGAACGGTGGCTAATATTGTTGATTCTTACCTTTTTCCGCACATCGTATCCAGAACAAGAAAGGTATTCCTCCTGCTCTCAGATGTTTTACATTTTAGCGGTCAAGACATTTTACCGACGTGTTGAAACAAGCGTTTACATCGCTTTTTAAGTAATCATGTGGCCAGTCAACCCTCGTCCGCATGCGCTGAAGGCTACTGCTCCCGTTAAGGTTGCATATGGCACAGGCCGACTAAAAAAAGCGATCTAAACGCTTGTTTCAACCCGTCGGTAAAAATGTCTTGACCGCCTATATGTCAAACATCTGAGAGCAGGCGGAATACCTTTACTTTTTGGATACGATGTGCTGAAAAAGGTAAGAATCAACGATATTGGCCACGATTCGCCGGTGTCGCACTCTGCCGGCACCCTACGCAGCGGGACCTCATCTCGGAGCTATACAGTGGAGGGAGAGGTTCCAATTGGAGCTATAGGGGGTCTGACTGCTACACAATGCTGCATGCACACTTTAGTTCCAGACAATGAATGAGGTTTTTTATAGCTAAAGCAGCGTTATTACATGATCTAAGAATAGCAAAGACCAACATTTGGCGCACATTTTGGAGAACTAGAATTTCTTTTTTTATTTTCAAGAGCAATAACTGAGGATTCCAGTGTGGAATGAATGAGTGACTGACTGACTGAGGGAAAACATAGAAAAATGGAGAGAGAGGGGAAAAAAACGTTGAACGTGAATCTAAACGTTGATCCGGCGATGTCTGAGTGGCAAATGGCAATGATGCATTAAGGAGGACAAGAGATGGCCAGTGTTGCCAGATTGTGCGAGAGAAATAAGCAACCAGGTGTATGAAAACAAGCCCAAAAGAAGCGACCACATGAGCACTCTCTAACCTATATTAAATTGGCTATTTGAAAATAGATCTACAAGCTTACAACGCGGCGCGATGCCACGTGTTGTGAGCTTGTAGATCTGCTATTTTCAAAGAAAAATCTTGGGGAAAAAGTGAGAATGTATTTATATTGGATTGGATTTGCATATTTTCAAATACACAACATCTTGTATGGGGGTCTCTAGCACAAAATATATCAGAAGGTTGGGTCTACAAATATATATTAATTTGGGGGCCCTTGATTTGAAAATGTTTGAGAGCCATTGGTATTAAACAGAATTAGGAAACAAGCCCAAATAAGCAAGTACACTTTAGAAACAAGCCCAAATAAGCAAGTACACTTTAGAAACAAGCCCAAATAAGCAAGTACACTTTAGAAACAAGCCCAAATAAGCAAGTACACTTTAGAAACAAGCCCAAATAAGCAAGTAGGCTACACTTTAGAAACAAGCCCAAATAAGCAAGTAGCTACACTTTAGAAACAAGCCCAAATAAGCAAGTAGCTACACTTTAGAAAAAAAGCCCAAAACACCATCCGCAACTCGCAACTAACCAATATTTACAAGCAACTTTACAGAAAAATAAGTATTATTATAAGCGGACATGGCAACGCTGGACAGGAGATGGCACTGGTAATGGACGGCCGATATTGCATCACCCCCCCCCCCACCACCATACAGGCAGCAGTATACTACAACAACCTGCGTGTGCGCGTGCTTGTGTGCGAGGATGCGAGCTCTCGCGCGTGCGAGTGTACATGCAAATGAGCAGGTGAGCGAGGGAGGTAGTGTGTAGGCCTACATGCCTGTTTGTGTGAGTGTGTGTGTGTGTGTGTGTGTGTGTGTGTGTGTGTGTGTGTGTGTGTGTGTGTGTGTGTGTGTGTGTGTGTGTGTGTGTGTGTGTGTGCGCGCGCGCGCGTGCGTGCGTATGCTTGTGTGTTAAGAAGGTCACAAACAGACAAGAGCACAATGGTCTTGTTACTGTTACAAATTGTGCAATTAATTATTCTGCTATATCTTTCATCATATCTCTAGGCTTTTATGTGATCGATTTGTGACGATGACATGTGTTTATCCTGAAACATTCTTACATCCAGTGGTGGAAAAAGTACCTACTCACATGTTTTACTTAAGTAAAAGTATGTGTTCTCTCTGGATTCTATTCATGTGCTTATATTTACCTTGTTTACTGTAAGTCGCTCTGGATAAGAGCATCTGCTAAATGCCTGAATTGTAAATTGTAGCAATAGTACATTATAGCCTACATTGAGACTGACTCCTATAGCTGAATAACATAGATAGCTAGGCTATTTTAAGGGAAGTTTTGTCCGAATTTGATTGAAAAGTTGCCATGGAATGTTGTCAATAATGGCTACATTGGACTCCCTTTGTGTACCAAATGTATGAATAAGATATATAGGCTTATTATCATCATGAGATTTAAATATCATCACACTGAATGAAGTTATACACGGTGGAATGAATCCTGGAGAAGTCACTGTAAGTGAAACAGAGAGGCATTTTGAAGTTCCTAGAATTTCTACCAGACTCAGACAGAGGTGGAATTTCGTGGAAAGTAAGTAGGCCTACATGAACTCAAGTACTGTAGGCTACTTAAGAGGTATTTTTACTTTACTGGAGTACTTCCAATTTTCAGTACTTTTACTTCTACTTCACTACATCTCAGAGACAAATATTGTACTTTTACTTATATGAAAACTTTAGTTACTAATTAGGCTACTTTGTAGATTTTGATTATTATTACAAAACATACATTGAACTTGTGAAACGTGACACACTGCACGAGTACTTTTACTCAAGTAGGCTACATTTTGAATATGGGACTTCTACTTGCAACAGAGTATTTCTACATTGCAGTATTGATACTTTTACTTAAGTAAAGAAATGTAGTACTTTTTCCACCACTGGACTCTGACATAGCACGCTTCTGGAGAGCTCCGCGATTTCAGTGTTGCGCGCCAGTTCATTCTACCCAGTGTTGCCAGCCAGCTATTGCGAGAGAAATAAGCAACCAAGGTCTATGAAAACAAGCCCAAAAGAAGCACCCGAGGCCACATGAGCACTCTAACATTGCATTGTAGATCTGCTATTTTCAAACAAATCTTGAAATAAAAGCAAAACATTTTGAATATATTTTTTGAAACATTTTAAGAACAAATCTGGAAAAGGAGCCCCTGGCACAAAATATTTTTTAGATGGGGGCGGGGGGTGATGGGTATATTAATTAAATCTAATATACATTAGGAAGGAAGCCCAAATAAGCAACTACACTTTAGAATCCCCGCAATAACCAATATTTACAACTTAAGCGACTTTACAGAAAAACAAGCCCAAAACCGCTTATAATAAGCGGACATGGCAACACAGATTCTACCGCAAATTGGAATCTCCCAGTGAATCCACGTCTGTTAGAAGCTCCCCACGCTGCGGACACACCCTCGATGCGGTCCAATCAGAGAGCCCCGTACATACAGCAGAAACGACGGTCCAATCAGAGAGCCCCGCACAGCAGAAACACCACCAGTGGTGTAAAGTAACTAAGTACATTTACTCAAGTACTGTACTTAAGTACAATTTTGAGGTATTTCTTTACTTTACTGGAGTATTTCCAATTTACAGTACTTTTACTTCTACTCCACTACACCTCAGAGGCAAATATTGTACTTTTTACTCCACTACAATTATTTGAAAACATGAGTTACTTTGTATCTAATCTTAAATAGCCGATGTACAAGCTCACAATGCCTTGATGCCATGCATTGTAGATCTGCTATTTTCAAAAGATTTTTATACATTTGAAAATACACAAATACTTTCTACTTTTGGTACTTTAAGTACATTTAGATACCAATACTTTTGTACTTTTACTCAAATTAATTTTGAATTCCGGACTTTTACTATATAGCAGAGTATTTCTACATTGCAGTATTGGTACTTTTACTTTTTCCACCACTGGTCAGTGGTGACTGCTGCTGCTGGACACTGGCAGCGACCACAGACCGACCGAGTGTGTCAAAGAAAAAAGAGGGAAACGGTGACAGTCAGACGTCGATGAAAAGTAACATCTTCTTCATTTTAACGCAATCACCAATGGTGGGAAAAGTACTCAAATGTTTTACTTAAGTAAAACAAAGTAGCCTACTGCAATGTAGAAATACTCTACAAGTAAAAGTCCGGTTATCGAAAGTACAAAAGTATTGGCATCAAAATATACTTAAAGTACCAAAAGAAAAGTAAAAGTAGCCTACTATTTATGCAGAATGTCCCAAATGTGTAAAGTTTTTTTTGAAAATAGCAGATCTATGTTGTGAGCTTGTAGATCGGCTATTTTCAAATGGCCGAAATATACATAGGGCTGAAGGGCCCTTCAGCCAGCACGCCCACGTGGGTCCCATATGGGTTCAAAGTGGGCTAAACCATATGGGCCCCATGTCGGCATGTCAGCGGGATCCACTTGGGTCCCATCTGGGATGCCCATGTGGGCCTTACGTGGGTACTACCTGGGCCCCACATGGGCCCCATGTGGGCTTTTAGGTGGGTTCTACCTGGGCCCCACGTGGGCCCCATGTGGGCTTTAGGTGGGTACTACCTGGGCCCCACATGGGCCCCATGTGGGCTTTAGGTGGGTTCTACCTGGGCCCCACATGGGCCCCATGTGGGCTTTAGGTGGGTACTACCTGGGCCCCATGTGGGCTTTAGGTGGGTTCTACCTGGGCCCCACATGGGCCCCATGTGGGCTTTAGGTGGGTACTACCTGGGCCCCATGTGGGCTTTAGGTGGGTACTACCTGGGCCCCACATGGGCCCCATGTGGGCTTTAGGTGGGTTCCACCGGGGCCCTAGGTGGGTCCCTTATGGTTTCAAGGTGGGCTAAACCATATGGGCCCCATGTCGGCATGTCAGCGGGATCCACTTGGGTCCCATCTGGGATGCCCATGTGGGCCTTACGTGGGTACTACCTGGGCCCCACATGGGCCCCATGTGGGCTTTTAGGTGGGTTCTGCCTGGGCCCCATGTGGGCTTTAGGTGGGTTCTACCTGGGCCCCAGGTGGGCCCCAACTAGGCAAGTCTATGTGGGACCGAGGTGGGTCCCAACTGGGATGCCCATGTGGGCTTTAGGTGGGTTCTACCTGGGCCCCAGGTGGGCCCCAACTAGGCAAGTCTATATGGGACAGAGGTGGGTCCTAACTGGGTTTGTTTGTGCAATGGTTCCTTTGATTTCCAACGTGGGTCCTAATAAGATTTAAATATAAATAAAATAGATTAAGCAGCAAACATGAACCGTATTAATTCTTGTAAACACACCTAAAATAAAAATTGGGTATATAACATTTTACACGTCTTCAGTTTTACCAGGATGAAAATAGACAATATATATTTTGACAAATTTATTAAAAACAATATTACAAGATAATGAAAATACAATGAAAATACAAATGGAAATAAATATAGCAGTAGTGTAAAGGTGCAGGAAGAGAAGGCACACACATTAAACGTGCAAGTGTACATACAGTATATATGTTACAGTATGATTGGAGAACCAGTACGATTGAAGAAGGCTCGCTCGTTTTTACCACCCACCCAGCAATTCTGTAGAAGCAACACTAGAGGGAGCCACAAGCCAGGCTTGTGCACAAGCATATATTGCCGCGACCACACACACACGTGCGCGCGTGTGTGACCGGCTTCGAGTGCTATCAATGCATTGAATGGGGAAATAGGCGAGTTTATTAGACCTTTCAATGGGCGAAATAGGCTACTACCTACCCGCGATTTATCAGACCATTCATTCAGGAGCTACTGACCTACTTGGAGGCGGAGCAGTCCGCACAACAATATTTACGATTCTGTGCCTATCGGTACATAACTCAAACGGCGCTGAGTAGGCACAGGCGAACGTCACACCGTTCAGGACGGCAACTCGGTCGCCTTAGCTCCCTCTGTGGTCCTTCACGGGGTGACAGTTCGCCTGTGACTGCGCGCCTCCGTCAGGGTCCAAAACCAAAAGCGAAACCTAAACTGAACTATTAAGTCATGTCAGTTGGTAGGTTAGTATGTCTTGATAACACCCAATGAATGGTCTGATAAATCGTGGGTAGGTAAGTAGGTCGCCTATTTCGCCCATTCAAAGGTCTAATAAACTCGCCTATTTCCCCATTCAATGGAGATAGCATTCGAATCAGGTGGACTGTTAAGATACTTTTATTGTGTTCTGCTGGCTTTTGTTTTAGTTTCTCCCTGACACACACACACACACACACACACACACACACACACACACACACACACACACACACACACACACACACACACACACACACACACACACACACACACACACACACACACACACACACACACACACACACACACACACACACACGGAGGAGGAGAAGGAGAAGGAGGAGGAGCTCCTCCTCCTCGCGAGCCTCGCTAATAAACCCTGTCTCGAAAAGCCCCGCATCGCCCCGAAGCCCCGTGCCTAAAAACGAGCGCTCTGTCTTCAATCGTACTGGTTCTCCAAACGTACTGTGACATATACATAAAATCACAAAAATGCAACATAATATTCTGACAATGCTCCACAGAGACTATTAACAGAACAAAATATAAGAATAAAAATGGTCCAAAAAATGTATAAATAGTGTATAAGAGGTGCATCAAAAACTTCCATTGTCCATGTAACAGGGCAGAGGGATTCTGAGATCCAGTTTCATGTTGCAGATGAATCTGGGCCCTATGTGTACGTGGGTGTCTCTTGAGCCTTTCTGTTTAAATCCCCAGTGACAGAACCAACCAAGTATTGTGCTGCTAAGGGGAGAGAAAGAGAGACAGAGACTTTGTCTACTAGGGTGGTGCATCATCCAGTTGTGGAAGCTGTCTCTGAGCTCAAACTCTGTTTCCACCTCTATCACAAGCCCCAGTGAACCACTTGGAGAGAGCCTTCTCTGCATCCTTGTGTTCTTCAGTCCTCCTAATAGAAATGACAAGAAGCCAACTGTTAGAAATTATAGAATTATGAAACTTTCCATTACTGTATATGCTGTGGCATGCCTTCTACTGGTATACATCAAATGTGTTGCCAAATTACATTTAAAGTTAGACAGATAAAGGAAAATTAATCACACACACACACACACACACACACACACACACACACACACACACACACACACACACACACACACACACACACACACAATGATTCACCAAGACAAGCAGGAAGAATGCCCAAACTGAGCAGCATAAAACAGCATGAAAATAAAGTTTAGCTTGAGAACAGAGTAATGCACAATCTACTACTTAAAGAGATCAGTACTGCATTTAAATATTTACTTACTTAGTTATGAAAGCAGAAATCCTTCACAAGGCAATCCTCCTCTCTGCTTTGCTCCTTGAGTCCTTTGTCAGTTTAAATTTGAATTTAGTGGACAAACAGAGGGGGCCTTTAGGACCCAAAGCAAACAGGACCTTTAGCTGTCCTTAGAAATGCCTGAGCAAATAAACAATAAATAAATAACAATAAAATACTAACTGAAAACTAAATACAATGGCCTTGCCTGTCTTAAGTAAAGTGTGTAATACTGCATTAAAGCAAACATCACCAGCCTTTATAAACATAACCTGTGCTGATGTAAACATTCAACTTTCTAAATGAACACCCGAGCTCTCTCTCTCACACACACACACACACACACACACACACACACACACACACACACACACACACACACACACACACACACACACACACACACACACACACACACACACAGCTCTGTTCAACACAATGCTGTACCCCCTCCAACTGTACTTCTTGTTTTCATTATGTTTTAAAAAAGACTCTCTGTCTTTCTAAAAGGAAGATATGTGTGTCCCCACTGCTGCCTAAGCCAAGAAACAAGGCTTTACAAAAAATATAACTAACTGAAACAGGATTGTGTATTTTCAAAGTTAACTAAAACAATCTATCTGAAAAAGAGCTTGTAGGTCGGCTATTAAAAAAAAAATCTATATTACAATAAAAAATTTAAACTAAACTTTAAAGAAATAAATAAACTAAACCACCCACCCCTCCAAACCCAGACTAGTCTGGCATGCCTTGAAGTGATAATTTGAATACCCATTGTTCCATTGTTGCTATCTGTGTGTGACCCCCACAGGGTCACACTCAGATAGGGCCATTAACAGGCAGTCAGGGGGAGGGGATTTATTCTGGACTTGAACAGGATAATACAAATGTAGTTTGACTTGAAGCAGCACATGTAACTGAAAGAAAGCAGAAAGCTCTGAATCCACAAGCTTATGAACAAATTGTATTATCATTGCTCCCTATCACAAACGACACATTTATACTTGTTAAAATCTAAGAAAAAGTTAGTTGGGCTTTAACCACTTAAACCCTTAGTAAACTTGTACTTGGTCTGCTCTTTTTTCCCCCTCTACACCAAACCTCTTTGCCAAAAATAGCCGATCTACAAGCTTGAGCTTGTAGATTGGTTTATTAGCCAGGGATCCTTTTAATGTTTAAACGGTTAACAGTTAAACAGTTAACCTGCCATGGCCATCTCTAATAAATAAAAACAAATACTTAAATACTTAGAAATACAATGTAATGTCCAATCTGTATGGTAGAGTATGTTCATACAATATAACTTATACTATATATATAATTGGGGTGGTTGCATTTAGTCTCCCTGCTCTTCTATTGAGACATTTCGATTGTGTCAAAGGTCATGTCTCACCTAGACACAGGATCTGACACAAATTCTGACCTGATGGTCAAGATTGAAATCATCCCCTGAACAGGCAGGCTCTATCTTAATGGTAAAATATGTCAGCACTTGTGCAGGAAACTGGGTTAAAATCTGGGGTAGAAGAGGAAGATATAGTACAACTTAAAATGGGGTTGAATAGTTTGTCCGTCTTTGTGAGCTTGTATATTGGCTGTTTTTGGCATTAGTGTTTAGTTTGGCAGTGGTAAAACAAAAAACAAAAACAAATCTGTTTACACATTATTCGATTTATAGTGAGTGAGTGAGTGCGCGCGTGTGTGTGTGTGTTCCAACCCATGCCCAGTTAGCCCATATGTACATGTCAGTTAGCCAGCATGTACGCCACGTGGGAATCACATGGGCTTCCCCGCTTCCAACCCATGCCGGTTAGCCCACATGCAGACCACACGGGAACAACGTGGGCTTGCCCGCTTCCAACCCATGCCGGTTAGCCCACATGCAGCCCACGCGTGAACCACGTGGGCTTGCCCGCTTCCAACCCATGCCGGTTAGCCCACATGCAGCCCACGCGGGAACCACGTAGGCTTGCCCGCTTCCAACCCATGCCGGTTAGCCCACATTCAGCCCACGCGGGAACCACGTAGGCTTGCCCGCTTCCAACCCATGCCGGTTAGCCCACATGCAGCCCACGCGGGAACCACGTGGGCTTGCCCGCTTCCAACCCACGCCCAGTTAGCCCACATGCAGCCCACGTGGGAACCACGTGGGCTTGCCCGCTTCCAACCCACGCCCAGTTAGCCCACATGCAGCCCACGCGGGAACCACGTTGGCTTGCCCGCTTCCAACCCATGCCGGTTAGCCCACATGCAGCCCACGCGGGAACCACGTGGGCTTGCCCGCTTCCAACCCATGCCGGTTAGCCCACATGCAGCCCACGCGGGAACCACGTGGGCTTGCCCGCTTCCAACCCACGCCCAGTTAGCCCACATGCAGCCCACGCGGGAACCACGTGGGCTTGCCCGCTTCCAACCCATGCCGGTTAGCCCACATGCAGCCCACGCGGGAACCACGTGGGCTTGCCCCTTTCCAACCCATGCCGGTTAGCCCACATGCAGCCCACGCGGGAACCACGTGGGCTTGCCCCTTTCCAACCCATGCCGGTTAGCCCACATGCAGCCCACGCGGGAACCACGTGGGCTTGCCCGCTTCCAACCCATGCCGGTTAGCCCACATGCAGCCCACGCGGGAACCACGTGGGCTTGCCCGCTTCCAACCCACGCCCAGTTAGCCCACATGCAGCCCACGCGGGAACCACGTGGGCTTGCCCGCTTCCAACCCACGCCCAGTTAGCCCACATGCAGCCCACGCGGGAACCACGTGGGCTTGCCCACTTCCAACCCACGCCCAGTTAGCCCACATGCAGCCCACCTGGGACCCTCATAATTTGCCCAGTTCAAGCCCATGCCCACTTGGTACCCAAGTAGCCCGCATTGGGCCCATATGGGTCCCACGTGGGCGTGCTGGCTGGCGGTTAGTGTGTTTTGTAGTAATAATTAAAATCTGGTAACTACTAGTAACTAAAGTTGTCTATTAATTGAAGTGGAGTAAAGTAGGCTACAATATTTGCCTCTGAGATGTAGTGGAGTAGAAGTAACAGTAGGCCTACTGAAAATTGGAAATACTCCAGTAAAGTAAAAGTACCTCAAAATTCTACTTAAGTACATGAACTTGAGTTAATGTACATAGTTACTTTCCACCACCGCAAAGAAAGGAATAATATAATATACCCACATGTTAAAATAAAACTCCAAAGTGTTCCTTATGAGTTCAAACACAGCGCTGGTGGAGGATATAAAGAGATGATGTTATATGTGTGTTTAACTGAAACAGAGTCATATTATGTCATATTATGTGCCATGTAAGGGCAAGGCAAGCATTATAACATAAAGACTCCATTCAGAGCTGCACTGCGTTTATGACAGACACTTAAATATCTGAACACCGTGTAAAGCTGTCAATGCTTGATCACTGCGAGCGGCGTGTGTGTGCGTGTGTGTGTGTGTGTGTGTGTGTGTGTGTGTGTGTGTGTGTGTGTGTGTGTGTGTTGTGCAGTGGTGGACAAAGTATGGAGAGTCCTGGTCAAATATTACTCAAGTCTTGTCAAGTCTGTCTACTTGAGTTTAAGTACTGGAGTACTTGCTTTTCAAAATACGTAAGTATTCAAAAGTACACATTACAAAGTACATTACTTACCCTAACCCTAACCCTAACCCTATCAATTAAAAAATAAATCTTCAAAAATAAAAATAATATTGAAAATGGCAGATCAGCAATAAAATAGCAGATCTACAGTACAACCTCCTAGATCGGCTATATTTTCACTATTTGAAATGGGATTTAAGTTGTTAATTCATATAATGTACCTTTCACTTCCTAGAAAAGTTGTAGAGTCAAAAGTACAATATTTGTCTTTGAAATGTATTAGAGTGAAGTATAAAAAAATGCAAATACTCAAGTAAAGTACAGATACAAATGTTTTTTTTAAACTTAATTACAGTACAGGCATGTAACGATTCACTCAACTCACGATATGATTTGAATCACGATACTAGGTTCACGATACGATTTTTCACGATTTTTTTAACACAAAATTACTTTCCAGACAAATGACTGAAAGCAATTTTTTTAAATCTCTTCTCTTACAAAAATCTTGTATTTTCTTTTATTTTACGCCACCTGCATCGCAATACATTTCTTATTAAATCGATTTAAATTGTCACCAGTTTGAATCGATTTACGATAAATCGTTACATGCCTAGCACTGAAGTGAATTGTATTTGTTACTTGTCCATCACTGGTGTTGTGCGAGGGAGGCATTCAGCGGTCCGGTCGATGCTGCACGGCAGTTGCGTGACCAATAAGAGCTGTGTTTTCTGTCTGTGTTGTTTAAAAAATGTGCATGACGGCTTTGTGTCCTTTGGGTGACACTCTCCAGAAAATAGACGTGGTATGCTTTGACAGCAAGTTGACATTCATCCATTGTGACTGGTGTACTGTAAACATACAGAAAACAGACATGTGTTCCGAGTTGCCCCCCCCCCCTCCCAGCCTCCCCCCTGGGGGGCCCTGGCAGATGATCAACCTATGAAACCACAACAGAGAGGGCTGCAGGCCGGGGCAGGGGGTTGCAGGGGATGGATGGTCACTCCATGCGAGGAGGGAGGCTTCTGTAATTGCAATTAATTCAGCAAGGGGATACAAAGCCTAACATGCTATGTTTTGCCGCTCTGTTTATGGGATGGCTGGTGCTTAGAAGAGTGTCTGACAGCACTGGGGCTTTCGGCAAAAGATGAAGCATGGAAATAGAACATTTGTGCGCATGTATTCGTGTGGGGGTGTGTGTGTGCGCGCATTCGTGCATGCGTATATATTTATGTGTTATGGAGACAGAGATAGGTAGGGTTGCAGGAGATACAGAGAGAGATACAGAGAGAGAGAGAGAGAGAGAGAGAGAGAGAGAGAGAGAGAGAGAGAGAGAGTGGCAAGGGGTAGAGAGTGACGGTCAAGAAAAGCCAAAACATGTGATGCTGAAGAGAGGCTTCATTTTAGTCTTTGAGATACCCGAAAATGTCATCTTAGCAAATTTGAGTGATGTTGCGCATGTGCTTACAGTTACAACTGTCCGTTCACACACGCACGAGCGTTTGCATATGTACATTTTTCTGCCGCATATCCGTGTATCATTACATATCTCCTTCTATTTTGTGCACATAATAAACTAAACATGCACGTGATTGGATGTTTCGGACAGTATAGAATTGCAAAACTACACACCCTCTCTCTCTCTCCCTTTAATGCACCTCCCTGGTCTTTTAACTCATCTGACTCGTGAAAAGAGAGGTTTTACTGGCCTGGGTCGGCCAGCCAACTCTGGGCTGCGATTCCAAACGGGTGTGAAAGCCTTACCTCGCAGACCCCTCACTTAGCTTGCCTGAAACAATGTGCTATTATAGAGTCTGCTCCGTATGAATTATATTGCCACGGCGCTTGGTGGATAATAAAGTCCTCCATCTCATTACTGTCTATATAAGGCTGCTAGGGCCCGGCCAGCACAAAGGAGTGATTGAGTGATAAGGGGAGAGAGATAGGCCAAGGCTGCCCATGTGGGACCTCACCTTGGCCGGTCCACGCTCCATGAGGGCAGAGGTGATGTCATCCTGGCCAGAGACTCCGGGGTCGAGCCCTCTGATAGGTGGACATGCTGGGACAAAGAAGAGCAGCTTGGACACAAAGGCCTCATTTAATGAGTGTGAGACATGGGACGACAGTGGACTCTGTGGGTGGTGGAACATAGTGTCATAGCTGCTGAAAAGACTGGTGAGCAATTAACAACATGAACCCTGGCGTCCCTATTCTGTTCCAGGCGAACATTGTAAATCTACAAGCTCACAACGCGTCGCAACAGCTATTTTCAGTTTTGGTGTAGAGGTTAAAAAAAGTATGGGGTCTAATACAGACCCCTATAGGAGACTATAGGGATCTGTATTAGGGGTTGATATAAATAATGTAGTATATAGTATATATACTATATTATATATATCAAGAATGTAGGGTTTAAGTAGTTTAGTATCTTTGTGAGATAAGGAAATGGGATTATTATATAAAAGACAGTTTGGACAGGGTCTGTCAGGGAGGCAAAATGAAGCGAATGTGTCTCGTTTTTTACATTAATCTGAAGTGTGTGTGTGTGTATACATTTTGTTGGCTGCCGCATTTCGCTTGCTTAACATTTAATTTGGGGATCTCACAGAACAATATCCCGAAGTGTTTTCCTTGAATTCACTTTATACTTGGAAAACATAGTGCGTCTGATTCTGATAATATTGGAGCCTGGGATGTTATATTTATCCTGATAAGCAGCCCCAACAATAGTGCGATATAATATGACACACTTACTCCTCATTAGAAATGAAGGGCCCTTTGTGGTGTCCTGACCATGCCCTGATCATTAAAACTTGTCCCCTGCGCTTGGCTTGTTTACCCTCTGTTAATTACCAGTCTGTTAATTACCAGTTGAGTGTGTGGCCCATGACCCACATTCAGAGTCAGGTCAGCCAAGACACAGGGGATAATTGACAATATTCAGAGAAGTGCACGTAGAGAAAGAGTGTTAAGAGTGGGTAGACATTTGTCCCTGGTTCATTAGACTGTGTTAGAGGACAAGCTGGCTAACAGTATTCTCACAGTGAGACAATGCTCTGTTCCATGAAAAAACATAAAAAAAACGTGGGCCGTGGCGCGTCACTGTGTTTTGAGAGTTTATTGTAGAGCAATTGATTATCCATATATTTGCATTCACATAAAACTCAATCACCATAGAAAAAATATTACCATTGTGTGCCCGAGCAAGGCCCCATCTGAGCCAGTGCCTGCACACACTAATCGGTACAAAGCCCGTTGCTGTCGACTCTGCTATATTCTACTTGGAAACCTCACTGAATTTAGGTTTGAGGCAACATGGTCCGCATATGGAAACATTGTTGATATGCAATGTTTTGGGGATTAAAATACATCAACATTCAAGGTTGTTTGCAGTGGACAAAATGCTGTGCCAATGTTTTCTCTGGCAACCGGGCAGCTTTTTAAAAACTTTATCTACCCAGTGTATAGGTTCCCTGAGCAACACCCCTGCTTCAGTTCACGCTAATACAGTTACGCACACCTGGGAACTAATCTGAGATGATGAGAATGACTAACACAAGTTTACCTGTCTATAAAGAATAAAGACAACAAGAATGCTGTGTGCAGTGCTAAACATCAACCAAAACGAGCATTCTACCAACAAGCACCTGTATGGGAGTCTACCAAGGGTGAGTGAGAAGGTAGCAGCCAGGAGATTGAGACTGGCCAGTCACTGCCACAAGCACCGGGAGCTCCTAGTCAGCAAACTGGTGCTGTGGGAACCAACCAACACACGATCATCGATCACGTACTATGTATGGAGGAACCAGGTGAGGGAAACGCCGCTGGAGTTCTCGTCCAAGGACCAACCTACAAAGAGTACCACAGTGGACAACCATAATGCTTATTTTTTTCTTTTATTCTGTTTTCATTTGGAAGAAATAAAGCAACCCCCCCAAAAAACGATCAAGATAAAACTATTTTTTGATAGCACTATAAAATAAATAAAGCAGGCGATATATTTAGAATAATTGAAGGTAATTAGCCGGCTTGTGAGTTAGCGGTTGGGTTCGGACCAAACCGACATGTCGGAGATGCTTGGGAGCCTCAGTGAGTGACATGAGGTTACAATTGTAGGATGTTTTGGGATGTGCTCTACAGTTCAGGATAATTGATTCTTCACACTCATACAGTTACATCACAGTCACAACCGGAAGCTGCTCAGTACAACCACAGCAGGGACCACTGAACAGCACCGCTGGAGCAGTTAGAGGTTTATCACTTTAAACCCGGCGTCCCTATTTTAGGCATGTGATTATTAGGTTATTATTCTTTTTCTATTATTTTATTTTCTGCTTATTATTTGGTGAAAATTCTTAAAAAATGTGTTATGACCCTGGCCTAGGAGGACCAGGGAACACAACAAAAATATAGGGGAGACGCAGTTTACAAAGAATATAGTGTTTATTAAATAATCAAAATGAACGAACAGATCATAAATGAACAGATGAGGTGTGTAGTGTGTGTCAGTAGTGTAATGCGTGTATGCATGAGTGGATTGTGTAGTGTGTGTGAGTGCGACGTTGGTGTGACGTTGGTGTGAGGGCCACGTAGTGGCCCGAACCTCTAGTGTTTTCAAAATGACTCAATCTACAAGCCCATAAACGTGTCACATTGTAACATAGTGTGAGCTTGTAGATATGATATTTGAGCTGTTGCCACACCATCATGAAACAAATGATGACACAGGGCTTAAGTGGTTAGGTGTCTTGCTAATGGGTATTGATCGGGGGTTGCTGGTTCACTTTCCCATCCAGATGTTTCTTGCCAGTCTGGGGGACCAAACAGTGAACCTTCCACAACACTAGAGGGAGCGACCATGATCTGGTACCACCCAAATTTAGAACAAACATGGGAAAGTACTGATTCTACTGCTCTGCCATGCCCTGACACCATCCATTAAAAGATGTGTAACGCTGGTTTCTTTCTAAATTGTCCTGAAAAAAACATCAGGGAATGAATGTCTTACTGTACCATGTGCTGTTTACATTTCTGACTAATGAAGTATTAAATCAATCAATCAATCAATCAAAAAGGTTCAAGCCGCTCCTCCAAAATAAATGAATAAAGCAAGTAGATAATGTACTATGCAGAGTATGTAAAGTGTGTAACGTTTCAATAGAACACCTCTCTCCACCACGTGTAAGCCATTTCCAAGCCAGTTGTTTTGGGGAGCGCTCCGTTTTAGTTCCCTCAACGTCTTGCGTGTGTGCGACTTTGTAAATTACTTTTTAAATTACTTGAAAACAAGACAAGCATTCCGTCCAAGTTTGCAAGCCGTAGTGGACCGGAACAGGTTGTGAACCAAAAATGAGCGTTCCCTAATTTTTGTCTCAGCCGATAATAACAACGATTGGGGCGGGCTTTTGAGGACATGCCTCTTCGCCCACTGTGAGTTCTCACCTGCCGGCTTCGGTTCCATCACGTTTACTGGCAAACGCTTCTACTGTGACACAGAAAGGTGAAAGTGACTGTCAGAGAATGTTAAGCAGGTGTTCCCTGCTTAGACACCCCCCCCAACACACACACACGCACGCACGCACGCACGCACGCACGCACGCACGCACGCACGCACGCACGCACGCACGCACGCACGCACACACACACACACACACACACACACACACACACACACACACACACACACACACACTTCTTTTGAAAGCGCTCATTCTACAGTACACAGATGCTTGTACAGAAGGACTAACACAAAAGCTAGATGTATATCTGTAAAAGGGTTATGGAACAACTTGGATAAAGAACTAAAAATGTGCACATCAGTCACCAAATTCAAAAAGATGTTCAAAACTAAGGTAGGCTATTCACATCTGACCTAACCTGGCCTGGCATTGGCCGGACTGATGGCGTGGATTCACTCACATACGTTCCAAGTGTGAGTGGATCCGCGTTGTCGGTCTGTCTAGTGCCAGGCTAACCCTAACCCCTAATTAACACTGTCTCTAACCCCCAAGAGACAGTGGGGGAAGTAGCATGCCACTTGGACACAGGCCGGGGTCTGATCAGCCGCCGTCGGGTCGCCTGGAGGAGGGTGTCTGTTGCAAGACCCGAAACACCCAGTGACTCCAGGAAACAACACACTTAGACACATGATCAGTTGATGTTTTATTAACATTAAATAAATAGAAAACATTATGTATCCTAATCATTAGTAAGAGAACCAGTGAATATTGTAGATATATGGGGGGGCTGATGGGTGTGCTCATGTAGGGGGTCGTCAGGCGAGGAGGTTGGTGTGTGTGTGTGTGTGTGTGTGTGTGTGTGTGTGTGTGTGTGTGTGTGTGTGTGTGTGTGTGTGTGTGTGTGTGTGTGTGTGTGTGTGTGTGCTGCTGCTACAGTATATAGTTTGTTGCATGCGGACTTGTAGATGTTGCTTGCTGACTTGGGCTGTAAAATAGGTGATCTACAAGCTGTCACGGTGCGAGGCAGGAGTTTAGGACCCAAAGTAGAACAGACAGGCAGGATTAGAGCAGGTCATATGCACATGGATGGATTTATTGAACATAGAGGTGGACACAACACCAAGACAAAATTTATATTGCAGTGAAGAGCTCGAGGAACTGAGGGTCTATATATACACACAGGGTTAACTGGACACAGGTGAACACAAGACAAATCAACACAGGGATTGGCTGGCCTGGGGCACAACAGGACACAGGTGGAGAACATAACTAATCAAAGGGAGGTGAGACAAGACAGGTAGCAAACACTAGGGCAGACAGGAACACTAGGAATATAACTACACAATAAAAGTACTAGGAGAACAGGAAACAATAGGAACAATACATAATGAGATACAAGTATCCTGACACAATGCAGCACAATCTGTTGTTTTTGTGGAGTGACACAGTTGCACGTTGAAGCATAAATGTGTGCGTGTGTGTTGTACCCTGGCTTGTCCCCCCCGTCGAGAATGCATCCGGTGGATAATGTCCCTAGTGGGTCTGTACATGAGGTCTCTCCGCTCCTTTCTTGCAGGACGGATGTGGTGTATTTCTCAAACAATGTCCCAGAGCTTCTCTATGCCTGACCAGGAGATGAGGTCGGCAGGAATCAGTACAGCAAAGGGTCAATCTTAACCCATTCAATCCGGGAACGCATCTCATCTAATTTTAGATTTGAGTCATATTTGTCAACCACCCTGTCTGTCTGTCTGTCTGTCTGTCTGTCTGTCTGTCTGTCTGTCTGTCTGTCTGTCTGTCTGTCTGTCTGTCTGTCTGTCTGTCTGTCTGTCTGTCTGTCTGTCTGTCTGTCTGTCTGTCTGTCTGTCCGGCCGTCCGTCCGTCCATCCGTCCGTCCGTCCATTTGTCTGTGTGTGGTGGTTCCGTCTGTGAACAGCTAATCTCCGGCACTGTTGGCTTGATCACAGCGAAACTGTGCACATACACTCTCCCTGGATGCCAGAGCAGAACCTCTGCCCCAATGTTTCCACAACTGTTATTGCGCCACCAGGAGGCCGATTTGTGCAAAACTAGTTTTTTGACAGTACTCCTACACATTTTGTCCAAACATCATGCAAATCGTTACACACTATCTCTAGTCATTAAACAAAACGGGCCTTCAGATTTTTAAAATTCCATCCTGATTGGCTAAGATTGGCTTCCAAAGTTTGCAGGAGTGCTCCGTTTTAAACAAAATGCCTCGAATCATGAACACATGATGCATGCATGAAAATGCATGCGGCCCACCCATCTGACCACTTAACTCAGATGGGTGGGCCGTGAACATTTTAGACCTTTTCAAGTGGGCCCTTATCCAGAAAAAGGTTGAGAACCATTTCTCTATACCAAATCTACAAGCTCACAACAGCTTATAGATCTGCTATTTTCCCCATTTTTGTTGCCCCGAGATAGCCCTGAACGCTAGGGTTCATGGTTAACATACAGATTGGTTCAAATAACCTTTTATTCATTCAAATGAGTTCCCGCATTGCAGCAGCTATAAGATGAAACATCCAATCGTTTTAGCAGACCATCGGACCATAGAAGACCATGCGTGGGGGAACAATGATATCTCTGTTCGGTTGCTCATTAGGAATGTGTTTGTTTGATGTGGTTTGAGTTTTTGGGAACGTGGTTCCTTACACTGGCATCTATGTTTACAACAAACAGGGTTGGACCGTGATGATACCTGTCTATAAAGAATAAAGAGTCTCATTGTACCGCGCTTGGACAACCATATGCTTCTATTTTTTATTTTATTTCATTTGGAATAAAAAACAACCCCCCCCCAAAAAACAATCGAGATAAAACTATTTTTTGATAGCGCTATAAATAAAGCGAGGCGATATATTTAGAATAATTGAGGGTAATTAGCCAGCTTGTGAGTTAGCGGTTTTGGTACGGATCAAACCGACATGTCGGAGATGCTTGGGAGCCTCAGTGACATAAGGTTACAATTGTAGGATGTTTTGGGATATTTGTTGTTTACGACGTGTGCTCTACAGTTAGGGGTAATTGATTGCTGTGATGGTGTGTGTTGGAACACGCAGTATTTTTCCGCAAGGCCAGCGGCTGAGAAAGAGGTGAGAGAGAGAGAGTGTGTGTGTGTGTGTGTGTGTGTGTGTGTGTGTGTGTGTGTGTGTGTGTGTGTGTGTGTGTGTGGGTGTGGGTGTGGGTGTGGGTGTGGGTGTATATGAGAGAGAGAGAGAGAGAGAGAGAGAGAGAGAGAGAGAGAGAGAGAGAGAGTGTGTGTGTGTGTGTGTGTGTGTGTGTGTGTGTGTGTGTGTGTGTGTGTGTGTGTGTGTGTGTGTGTGTGTGTGTGTGTGTGTGTGTGTGGGTGGGTGTGGGTGTGGGTGGGTGGGTGGGTGGGTGTGGGTGTGAGTGTGAGTGGCAACGCTGCTCCAGCAAATGAAAAGCCTTCTAGGAGTGTCCAACCTTCCCAAGAATTCCTGGAATTCTGCCTCCTAATTATGACATCCGCGGAGTAGGGGCTCCCAACACCCAAACCCCCTAGCCCACACACACACACACACACACACACACACACACATCTATAAAGTAACTAAGGTACACTAACATGCATGCACAAACGCACAGCCATGCTCAAATGTAAGCACGTGCTAAAATGCACACATACACACACATACATACACAGTGGCGCGGGAAGGGGGGGGCTATGGGGGCTGCAGCCCCCCTGGTGATGGGAGCAGCCCCCCTGGTGATGGGAAGAAAAAAAAAAAGAAAAAAAGAAAACGTTTTATTTTATTTTATTTTTTATAATATATATATATTTTATGGATCATAGCAGTCTGTTACGGTCATGGATGAACTTCAACCTGGTGTTTGCACTGTCTTTCTGCCTTTTTGTGTGGGGAAAAACACAGAAAACCCCCAAAAAATCACAAAAAAAAATCTCCCCCGACGCACAGCCCCCCTAGGTATTAAGGACTTCCCGCGCGCCTGTACATACATGCACATGGGTAAATACAAGCCAAGACCCCCCCCAACACACACACACACACACACACACACACACACACACACACACACACACACACACACACACACACACACACACGTTAGCCTCTTAAGCCCAATTTCTAGTTATACATTGTCAATCGATGGCGACCTGAATAAAAAATAGTCGATCTATAAACTCACAACGGGTCGCACATGCAACACGTTGTGAGCTTATAGATCGGTTATTTTCGGTCAGTTATACGACGGAGTATATATTAGGCATTAAGCGCTATTTCTGAAGACTCACCTCTTCAGACTCCACCTCACCCCCTGACCTTAAGTCCCTTCTTGCAGACTTTTCTCGACAGATGCTTGTTTAGGCTACTATGCAGATTTATGTCGGTCTCATGTTTTATTCTTTGTTGTTTTTTTCTTGACCACAAATGCTAACAATGTTATTTAGATAACATGTTGTTTGGACAGATGTTAGGCTCATTGTTCACCTGTATCCTATTATTCCTATGCCCTATATCCATTGTTCTTTCTGCACTGCACTTATGTGACTTTACCCTGTGGTTATTGACTATGGTTCATGCTTCCTCTGCTTACTCTGATCTCCTACTAGTCACTCTAGATAAGAGCATCCGCTAAATGCCTAAACGCTAATGTAAGTTGTAATTTCATAAAGAGCTTGTAGATCTGTTATTTTGTGCTATATTATGTGAACTTTGTCCAAAAAGCCCCCCAAAAAATCTTTAAAAAAGGAAAAAGAAAAAAGTCTTTGCCTGTAAGGATGCCAGCTTGATGCCAGGTTAATGTGATGTATTTTTGCCGCCCACTGTTCCTGGATGGAACAGTGGGTGGCATGACTCGGCGAGTTGTGGAGCTTGTGTTTGCTCTGTGCTGTACATTTTGTTCCTGAGGGACATCTCCCTGATTAATTGGTACTATTTTGATGATGTGTCAGCTCACAGGGAGCAAAGATGGATTTATGTGTTTGGCAGTTCTGTAAACAGCATCGCTGACCAACCTGTTCCCAACCTCATCCCCGACCAGTCTGAAAACAGGCTCACAGAGAGACGCCTTTTTTTAGTCTCGCTGTCAAACGGTAATGAATTGTTTTAACCCATTAAGACCCTACAAAATGTCTTCTAAATCCTAACAGTTTAAAAAAACAAACCTATGTTGCTACATCAGTGGTTCTCAAACTTTTCATGTCAAGGACCCCCAAAATGATATGTATTTGGCCACGGACCCAAAATATTCTCAAATCTCAAAATATTTTGTTCCAGGGACCCCCAGAAGCAAACATTTGAGTTGCAAATGTTCGCTTTAAAAATATATATTCAAAGATTTGCACACATTTTCACGATTTTTCAAAAATAGCAGATCTACAAGCTCGTAGCGCGGCACCAAGTGCCACGCTAGCTTGTAGATCTGCTATTTTTGAATAGCCAAAGAGATCTAAAATGACACAGATGCGTTCCCGGTCTTAATGGGTTAATTAGGATCCATGAATTCAAGTCATTCTTTCACGTCCATTTACTGTAAGTCAGTGTCATAAATAAATCTTGGTCAAAATGTACGGACGTCTCCGTGACGAGAAAATGTGAATTCCTGAAATGCAGATGTATGGTTCTTTATTTTTAGGATCGAGCCACCGTCCAGACCACTCTGTGAGTCGCCACGTTTGTAAAAGGGCCCTTTATTAACGATGGCACACAGGGGTCCTTCATAAGGCCTACATCAGCACTTCATAACATCTGACATAAGCATTTGTGAGTGTGTGGTTACCAATGCTTGTGGTTCCCTCGCTGAGGCTGCATGGGTGACGGGGTCCAGCCCTGTGGGGTTGGAAGACACCCACTCCACTCCACTCCACTCCACTCCACTTCACTCCACTCCTGTTCACTCCACTCAACGTAGGGAATGAGGGTAAAAAATACGATTTGAACTAATGGAAAAGC
>NC_137622.1:9921987-9941987 GCF_963280865.1 Gymnoscopelus braueri | reverse complement strand
CCCTACGTTTGCAAAGCAATAAACTTCATTTTGTTGGCTGATTCTCTTACCGCTTTAGCTATCAAGAATCACTTTTTTTTTTTTTTTTTTTTTAAATCTAAATTGTTCTCCGAAGCGTAGTTCTCCGAAATATAGTGGACTATTCTCGGAACAAATATACCTAGAAACCTGGGTGTTAAGGACCACATTCGAAACAAAAATGTGGGCTGAACGATTTCGGCGAAAGTCAAATCTGTACTTGGGAAAGAGGATTGATGCTGTCATGTGTGGTGTGCAGAGTCTTAGTTTGGAGACCATCAATAACATAATAGAGAGAGAGAAGGGGATGCGAATGGGTAGTGCCTGATTTATACTTTAAGTTGCACTGCGGTATCGCGCACTGAAAATAGCAGATCGAAAAGCTCACAACTCCTCGCATAGACGCGTTGTGAGCTTTACATCGGCTACTTTTGGTGCGGGACACTGCCGCGCAACAATAAATCAGGCTCACAATGTTGCTGGGTCTGATAACCATCATGATGTTGCTCAGAACTATGCCAAATACTGAGATTAACGATCCACGGTGTGCATTGTGCTGAGTTCTCTAAAAGAAAAACAGGAAACTGACCACTGGGCTATAGGCGGTGAGAGCTGAGGTGAGCATGGTTTCCTCGCTCACATGCACGCGCACACACACACACACACACACACGCATGCACGCGCACACACACACACACACACACACACACACACACACACACACACACACACACACACACACACACACACACACACACACACACACACAGATATACGGACACACACACACACACGGATACACGGATACACGGACACACGCACACATGCATCGCTGACTGAAGCCAAGCTCGGCTGCCACCACACATGAATGGAGATAAATGCGCAGAGTGCCTGAGGTTTGCAACGCGGCTGTGTTATATGAGTAAATGATTAATCCGCATACTTGGACCCTGCCTGCTGCCCACGGCGGCTCGCTCCCCGGCCACACAGCTGGTACCAATTTGCGTGCCCCCGCCACATTGCGCTCCAGCGGCATGTGTAGGAATCATGGCTTATCACTGCAGTAATTCACTCCTTCCTCTCATGGAGAGGCTATTCTTAGCCCTTCTCCGTCTTTATTTTTAGTCACGACTCGCCTCTCTCTCTCTCTGGGTCATTGAAGTGGTCGGCGTGTCAGGGCCACTCGCGGCTCCCGCGCCGCATTCTGACACTGTCACGGACGTCCTGTTCGGATGATGATTCCCACACTCCTGATCCGCCCCTCTGTTTCGTGTCTCTGCTCTACTTTTTAAAGCTACGGTTGTCACACTGTAGACCACCACGAGCAAGTAGATCCAGGAATGCGTCTCCTTTGTGTCTGTCTGTCTGCATGTGTGTGTGTGTGTGTGTGTGTGTGTGTGTGTGTGTGTGTGTGTGTGTGTGTGTGTGTGTGTGTGTGTGTGTGTGTGTGTGTGTGTGTGTGTGTGTCTGTTTGTTTGTGTGCACATAATGTCTTTGTGCGTGTTCGTGAGTCTGTGTATATTTCCCTTCTTCGTGTATTGGGTTTTTAATGACATTTAACAGCATGAGTCTGGTGTCTATTAAAATCCTGGCAAATAAAAGTGCACCAATAAAAGCCAGGCTGGAGAGAGTCTCTGACAGATCTTCCTTTGCGTTTGTCCTCATCAAAGAGGTGAACATAGCAGTTCCCAGGACATGTTTGCTGTGTTGGCTGCATGTGCGGCACTAGGATGACCTCTTATAGCATGGACGTATGGACGAGGGCTTCTCAGTACACGACCTTGTTCACTTTCGGGAGGGGATGAACAACGTGTGAATCCGGTCTCTGTGACATAAGTTTGTTCATGTTCTTGGGTTGGCGGAGAGCCACAGGGAACATGGAGTGAATCCCAGACTAACATAATGGAGTTTAATTGATCAAATTCGGAAAGGGGGGAGGGGGCATTTGAATCTTCTGCTACTGTCTGCGTCACACATTGAGCTCCCAGGTCATCGTCCATCATGATAGATACGGTCAACTATACTGAACCTGAAGCCGCTGTCACGACATCAAACCATTGAGACCTGAGGCCGATTCTACAAATGGCTTCTAAATCAGGAGTTCTCAAACTTTTTCTTATTCAAAATTGTAATCTTATTCAAGATTTTTCTAAAATGTTCAAGAAAAAATAGCAGTCGTGCCGCGCTGCGAGCTTGCACTTCTGCTATTTTTGAATAGTCAACGCTGAAAGCGCTCGATGAATTGAGTACGAAGGACCCCAATGGAAACAAGCCATAGTGCTTTCTTGGGTTTAAAATCCTCATAACAGACTTTGTATTGAACTGTACTTCCATGTGCTTGCAATCAATGCTTACAATCAATCAATCAATCTTGGTTTTAATGGGTTAAACAGCTGCTGCTAGCCTACTGAATTATTTGTCAATATTTTTTTCCCCCCTCATAACAACCACTATTATTGACATTACCGCTCTATGAGAGCTGTGCTTTCTGTGCTTTGAGAGCAATAATGCGATAAAGGCAACAGGTTATTTAAAAAGTTCAAGATATCAATCATGCCAGAACGCCAATGCTCTGATTCAGGTCCATTGAACGTGATATATCGGCATATTTAAACCAATGTCAACTTTTACATGTTCTGTACTGTTCTGGATCTGATGCATCATTAAATAGTAACTTTATGTACAAAAAACGTCTCTTATCTTCTCCATATACTTGACTGACCATAAATAAGCCTAAACATCTGGCTGTTTGATCTCTGAGAGATTTATTCTTCAAGGTCCTCAATAAGGATACAAAAAGTTCTCTGTAATATCATGGGAGCTGCCTGATACATTCGCAGTCTTCTACTGATTGCCACAATGAAGGGGTTTGAAGTGCTTTACACGCAGACTAATGAGCAGTTTGAGCTTAAGACAAATTAAAATGGCCCTTATTCCTATTCTCAGACTGAACACTGTGAATTGCTTTCACCTTTTCTTCCATTCTGAACTATTTTACAGAACTATTACGGCAAAAAGCACAAACAGATTGAAACGGATTGGAGAGTCTCTGATAAATCTTCCTTTGTTGCGTTTGTCCTCATCAAAGAGGTGAACTTAGCAGTTCCCAGGACATGGCTGTGTTGGCTGTATGTTCACCCTAGGATGACCTCTCAG
Source organism: Gymnoscopelus braueri (assembly GCF_963280865.1). Classification (NCBI taxonomy): domain Eukaryota; kingdom Metazoa; phylum Chordata; class Actinopteri; order Myctophiformes; family Myctophidae; genus Gymnoscopelus; species Gymnoscopelus braueri. The sequence continues at coordinate 9,938,813 of NC_137622.1, read as the reverse complement.
CATGGACTGGACGTACGAACCCGTCTCCCCGGTCTCAGTGACGTGGTTTGTCCGTGTTCTCGCGTTGGCTGAGAGCCACAGGGAACATGGAGTGAATCCCAGTCTAACACAATGGAGTTAATTGATCAAATGAAGTCCAGTAGGAGAGGGGGGGGGCACTGTTAGCTGAACTGGACCTGAAAACACTGCCATGACATTAAAAGGAATAGTTCACCCAAGAAATTACTTTATTTATAAAGGAATGTTACACAAACAAAATCGTCCTTGTATTGAGGACTTCATGGGGTGAGTAAACGATAGAAATAAAGTAATTTCTTAGGGGTAACTATTCCTTAACAGCTGCTGCTACATGACAAGCAAAATGTCCACCTAAAATTATGAGATATAAATGTATAATTACTTATATCGTATTCTATTCGGGCATCTGCTATTTCTTTTACAGCACCACTTTGGGCCCGAACAACCAGATCTCGAAAACTACTGACTGGATTGGCGATGGAATTTGCTGTGCACCTTCATGCTCCCCGGAGGTTGACCACTACTGATTTTGGTAATCCATTGGTCTTTCCTCTAGTGCCTAAGGGTGCTGAGTTCTCACCTCACCTCAACTCGAACTCAACTCAACTCACCCTAACTCAACTCAACTCCACTTCATTGCCACATCACAGGTTTACTGCCTGAAATTCTTTGTCCTACAATCTCCATCAGTTGCATGATATACACTGTATACATAGGCGTGTGAGTGCACTTTAAATAAGCAGCAGATACGATATCAACGGTGACAGAGATATACACAGAAAAGTAATCCTGTGGTGGCCCGTGTCGTCAGGATAGCCTGGCGTCAAGCAGGCTCAAGATATCTGCACACCAGATATGCCATAATCTAATAGGCAGATTGCCTATTACCATTTGGCCTTTTCTCTAGACCTAGCAAATTCACATCTATAGCTTCTAGAGTTCAAGACATTGTCCTGATTCGGTTTCTCAGACTGAATAGTGTGAACTTCATCCGTTTTGAACTAGTTTACAGCACCATTACAGCAGAACACTACATAAAGTTAGAAATCATCAAATGGTCTTCTGTTTTGGAGTCTGGGACAGATTCCCACCACGCTGGGAGCTGAAAGGGTGTTTAAAAAGCCACGAGTGACAACAGACAGCAAGAGAAACCAAAGTCTTGCTGAATCTTGGTGTCTGCTGTCAAAACACTTTTGTCTGAATGGCATGTGTGTGCATGGTGCCAAGCGTAGCCTTCAGACTGCACAAGACATGCACTCTCCCTGCTGCACTCATACGGTACACATGTATGTGTACATCATATGCTCATTCGTGCTTATACACTCACTCACAAACACACACACACACACACACACACACACGCACGCACGCACGCACGCACGCACGCACGCACGCACGCACGCACGCACGCACGCACGCACGCACGCACGCACGCACGCACGCACGCACGCACACACACACACACACACACACACACACACACACACACACACACACACACACACACACAAAACATATTGCACTCTAACATGCACACCTTGCTGCAGTGGTAGTTGGTTGTGTGCATCTGTGTGCGTGTGTGTGTGTGTGCGTGCATGCATGCCTGTGTGCGTTCACAAACATTTTTGTTATGGCCAAATAGGAGGTAGAATGTTCAGCACACAGGCACAAATCTCCCCTGCAGTACATTCCTAATAAATGTGTACAACTTATGAAGAGCCAGTCATCGTGGGGTACAATTGATTTTCCACTTCTGTAGACGTGGAGGTTTCGTCTTTAGGGTAACAGTAACAGACTGGTGAAAGACACCAAGTGGGCACAGACTCACAGATCTTGACTAAGACAGGGGTTCCCAAAATGTTCCATGGCAAGGACCCCAAATAGCCATAGCCTCTGACTTCGGCCTTCCTATTACAAAATGATTTGGGGGAAAAAAAACATTTAAAAAACGTTTTTTGACAATTGGCGGCCCTGGTGGCCCCCACTCTGAAAACCTGTGGACTAGGGGGATACTGGCAGTAAGGAATGCCGTTAAGGAATGAGGTCGCTCTTGAACGCTGATCTGTCTTCAGCTACGAGCCATTGAGCTGCACTGTCAAAGATATTGATTGTTGGAAACTTGCACCGATTCCAGGACTGTTATTGGGTCTTGGCCTGGCACACCAACAGCAGAATTACGGTACCTGCAGGGGGTCGGTTGGCCAGCTGCCTCCGACACGGGGCCAAGATGCCTCTGACGTGGCCAAGATACCATTCATCCCTTCATCCCATCTTCCTCCATCCAAGCATGTCTGCCACATGCTGAGCTCTGAGGAGATAAGGAGAGAGGGGGAGAAAAGGCAGAATGTAGGTCCAGGATGGATGTGAAGAGAGAGAGAGCGAGACAGAGACAGAGAGAGAAGTGGGGTGAGGGGGGGGGGGGGTTGTGAAGCAAAGCAAAATAATAGCGATTGTTACTTTGCCAAGCCTGTTGACTGATCCACGAGAGAGACAGACAGGGTGGAGGTGATAGTGGGGAGACAAAGAGACGAGACGAGAGAGAAGTAGAGAGACAGAGAGAAACATTGAGAGGAAGATAGAAAATAATGATAATAATAATAACCTTTATTTGTATAGGATTTTCAAAACCAAACTGATGACAAAAAGCAGACCTCCCTATTGATGGCTGAAATCCCTGAAGAGTGGCAAGAGCTGTGGTGAGGATGGAGTGACTCCAGAGGTGCTGAAGTATGTTCCAATTGACAATATGGTACTGGACTTCATCAACCAGGCCTATGATGCCGAAGAACTACCAGACCAATGGAACCTTCTCCACATAATTTCCAATCCCTGAGTCTGGTGATCTAACTGGCACAGACAGCCATAGAGGGATCAGCCTAAGCTCGGTTACTGCCAAAACCTTTAACAGGATGATCCTTAACCGCCTTCAGCCTGTGCAGGACCCCCTGCTGAGACCTGAGCAGAATGGCGTTCGAGAGAAGCGGACGACCACCGGGCATGTCTTTGCTCTGAGAAGGATCATCGCAGGAGTGGGGAACAGATACCTCCCAGCAATCATGACCTTTATTGATTTCAAGAAGGCCTTTGAAGCCCTACAATCCACCAAGGCAAATGTATCCATGTTCAGAAGGCTTACGGCATTCCTAAGAAGCTAGTGCAAGTTATAGCCAGTCGTATGAGCACATTCGAGGAGCTCGGTTTCACCCTAACACTCAGGAGGAGCAGTTGTATGCAGTCACATTTACTGAGATCAACTATGCTGACGACATCTTGCTCATCTCAAACAATACTGGGCAAGCTTGCAAGCTCATGAAGCTCAACATGGTATACCCAAGAATGGGACTTCAGCTGAACTAAAACAAAACCAAGGTCCTGGTCTTCAACGCTGATGACACAGCCATGTATATCAGAAGTGGAGAGACCCTCAAAGACCCACAGAGGGACTTCAGTAAAATGTGGAAGTGGCTCAGCAGGAAGATCAAATGCAAACCTTTTGTCTTCACTGTTGAATCCATCCTGCTGTATGAGGCAGAAACCTGGAAAAACCATCGCTGTCCATGAGAAATCACTGGACGGGTGTTACCGCAGGATACTCTGTGTGGCCCAGAATATATACACAACCTCCACCCCAGGACTCACCTAATCTCAGCTCACTTTGCTGGCGTCTCTCCAGAGTGAGAGACGCCCATGGGCATAACACCAGAGGGAGCTCTTCTGACCTTGTTCCCCCTAAATTCAACACAAACATGGGGGAAAATTCAGCCACGAAACGTCTCGATTCCCCAACCAAATTGATATCTGACCTAAAATATAAGTGGATGTTCACAGATCACAGATTAAAAAATACCTTTGGTCAACTAACCAAAGTAATGTATAGTGGGGAAGCGAGGAAGAAGAGAGTGCAGGCATGGTGGAACAGGTGGAGGAAAGTGTCAGGGAGTGATTTGTGACAGAAGGGTACCAGCAAGAGTCAGAGGGAAGATGTATGAGACGGTAGTGAGACCAGCCATGCAGTACGGCTTGTAAACAGCGGCACTGACGAAAAGACAGGAGGTGGAGCTGGAGGTGGCAGAATTGAGGATGCTACGATTGTCATTGGGAGTGACGAAAAGGTCTGACAAAATCACAAATGACTACATTAGAGGAACAGGCCAGATTAGGAAATGTAGGAATAAAGCAAGAGGAGGCAAGGTTGAGATGGTTTGGACATGTGTGGAGGAGAGATGAGGGGCACATTGGTAGAAGGATGCTAAAGATGGAGCTTCCTCTTCTCCTAGCAAGAGGAGAAGAGGAAGGTCAAAGTGGAGGTTTATGGTTGCGGTGAGAGAGGACATGCAAGGTGGCTGGAGTGACCGAGGAAGATGCAGAGAACAGAACCAGATGGAAACAGATGATCTGCTGTGTTGAACACTAATGGGAATTAACCAAAAGAAGAATAGTTTAACTTTAAAACGAGAATGTTTGTACCCCGTCAGGCCTTTACTTTGAATTAGATTCAGAACATAACTAGCAGCCCTGACTCCACAATGAAACAGCTCTGTTTCATCATGATTCATGATTATTCATATGGACCTGCCGATGTAATCACGTATGTTTTTGTTTGACAGTAAGTCAGTAAGATTGGGCTTTATTAAAAATATAAAAAATATTTATCTATTGTTAATTATATCTCCATTATGACCAAGTATGTATTATGCTCTAAACGTGTGAAAAACATTTTTCATTTCAACTCGTCTTTAATAAATAAAACATCCTAAATAGAATGCTTCCCTCTACAACAATGCAAACAAAATTAACAAAGAAAGCAAACAAACAAAATAAATCACAATGCAACTCAAGTATAAATTTACATAAATATCCACTGATTATAAAAAAGGTCTTATGATAAATATGAGACTAAGGATGAGAGTAAACGATGAGAGAGAGAAAAAGAAAGAGAGAACGGCCATAAGAGAGAGTAAGAAAGGAAGTGAAGTACTGTGAAGTACTCCTTCACTGCAATACCATAAACCGTCTCAGATCAACCACAGCCTCCCTAAAACACTCATATTCATATTATCAATAATGTGTGTGCATGCATGAAAACACAGGTGTGTGTGTGTGTGTGTGTGTGTGTGTGTGTGTGTGTGTGTGTGTGTGTGTGTGTGTGTGTGTGTGTGTGTGTGTGTGTGTGTGTGTGTGTGTGTGTGTGTGTGAGAGAGAGAGAAAAACAGAGAGATGGAGAAAGAAAGAGCGAGTGACAGAGAGAGAGAGAGAGAGAGCGAGAGAGAGAGAGAGAGAGTTAAAAGGTTACTCAAGGTAGCTGTTGGATAAACATACGCTGTTATAGGAGCTGCCTTGGGGATGTTTTCTTTATCAATTGTTGTAATATGCACAAGGCTTGACCCACATCCCAGCATCTGTACATAATCTCTTAATCATATAGATATGTGTTTGCATATGTGCTTTTCTCCCTATTAGGAAACTGTATGCTGGGCAAACAGTTTGTACCGCATCTGTCTGGTCCTGTTCATATCTTGGTGCTTACTTCTATATCAGCCATATGACTCGCATATCTTTCGGTCACGTAATGTGTCTTGTGCAAATATACACAGCATATTCTCTGTGTGTTTAATAAACTTTAAAACAGTGGTTCTCAAACATTTTCATATCAAGGATCCCCAATTTGATATTAAGTGAGCTTGTAGACATGAGGATTTAGTATCGAGGGAAAAAAGGAGCAGACCGAGTATAGAGCCCTGGGGGACCCCAGTCAACTAAGGCTATCGGGTTGAAGTCGTTAAATAAGAATCACAACTGAAGATTCTAAATCACATCAATATAGAGATGGAAAAATACTATCCTATGTTATTAAAAATATGGCATCCTGCTGTGTCAGCATAATGTCAGTTAGTCTGAGGTTTTCTTCTAAACTACGTTGCGATATTGCTGGGACAAGATAGGGTTGCCACATTTAAGAAACAGTTTTATTGTTTTTAAATAATCTTTCCCTTTTTGCCCTTTTTCTCCAAATTTAGTCTCTAGTCAATTCCCAATCCCACAACTGTAATCCCTTGTCACTGCTGACTGCTGGTTGGTTGGTTCGTTAGGGAGGGTGTACTGTAGGTAAGCACTTTCAGTTGTGTTCTTTTTTTTCTCACTGCCACTGTCGCAAAAATGCTTGCTCAGGGTGGGACAATGTCGTGATTTGGCATTATACAATTTTATTGAATTGGATGATGCTCGTAATGCGCCCGTAGCCTGGAAACCAGACAAATCTGCAAGAGCTAAAAAAAAGAAAATATCTACGCAGCGATATTAGACTGGCCATGCCAGGCCAACGCCACCAGTCCTCTTCTTTTCACCTGACAGTGAGGAGTTTCACTGGGAGGAAGTAACGCATGCAGAGGAATTCTGCATATATAGCAGGAGTCACTAGTGCAGCGACAGAGATCACCCCCCCATCCCTCCCCGCTTCCGTCCGGCGAACACGGACATTTGTGTGTGTTGGAACGCCCAGCCAAGTCGGATGCACCACCAAACAGTCTCAGACACAAATGGACAATGAATTTATGTATGTATGTATGTATGTATGTATGTATGTATGTATGTATGTATGTATGTATGTATGTATGAATGAATGTATGAATGTATGAATGTATGAATGTATGTATGTATGTATGTATGTATGTATGTATGTATGTATGTATGTATGTATGTGTGTGTGTGTGTGTGTGTGTGTGTGTGTGTGTGTGTGTGTGTGTGTGTGTGTGTGTGTGTGTGTGCGCCAGCCTGGGTCTCAAGGTAGCCTGGGGCAGGGCAGATATCAAACAATCCAGAACCAGCCTAGACAGAGGGCAGTTTAAAACCTAATTTGGGCCCTAAATCATTAGATTTACCCTCTCAGAGGTGTGTGTGTGTGTGTGTGTGTGTGTGTGTGTGTGTGTGTGTGTGTGTGTGTGTGTGTGTGTGTGTGTGTGTGTGTGTGTGTGTGTGCGCGTGCGTGCGTGCGCGCTCGTGTGATTGTGTGTACTGTATCATAGACTCAACCATATCAGAGATTTGCGTCTGTGAGTCTGTGTATGCGTTTATGCGTGTGTGCGTGTGTGCGTGCGTGCGTGCGTGTGTGTGTGTGTGTGTGTCTGTGCGCGCAAATGCCAAGCTCCCAACTCTCAGAGCTTTGCAGGTACGTGCATCTGTGCGTGAGTGAGTGTGTGTGTGTGTGTGTGTGTGTGTGTGTGTGTGTGTGTGTGTGTGTGTGTGTGTGTGTGTGTGTGTGTGTGTGTGTGTGTGTGTGTGTGTGTGTGTGTGTGTGTGTGTGCGTGCGTGCATGTGTGTGCGTACGTGTCTGTGTTGCCAGCCACGCGCTGCTCCCTGCATCTGGCCAAGCACAACACTGGCACAGTGCCATGATGGCTGCAAGGAGCGCCTGGCAGCAGCCTCCAGCCAGAGACTATCTGGCCGAGGGTTCTGGAATCAAGTATATATTGAAAAAGGTCACACCAACTATACCCCACGCTGCTGGTCGGCTGCTCCCTGCTCTGTCACCATTCCCATGGTCCTGCCCCAGCATTGGTCTGACTGACTGACATTTTGCTGCCATTTTGCCAGCAATATTGCATCTCCAGCCACATAAAAAGTATTACACAGTCACATGTAGCCTGCCTCATGTACTGTAACTGGAGACAGCTAATGGTGTGGACACTGGACAGGCACAGAAAAGTCCTTGTTAACCACAAGAACTCTAGCGTATCCATTCTGGGGCCAACATACAGCGAAAATAGCCGATCTACAAGATCACAATGCGTTGCAATACGAGGTTGTTGTACCTTGTAGACCGGCTATACTTGGCGAAGATTTTTGGCGTTAAGGAAAAAAAGGAGGTAGCCATGGATCGAGTTCTAGGGTGACCCCGGTCATCAAAGTATTTCTAAGTACTTTCAACGTGGTTAAACCCCAGCATCCGTATTGTGGGGAAAACTACAAGCTCACAATTTGTCGCACTGGGCTATTTTCAGCTAAGCTAAGATATTTAAGGTAGAGCGAAAACAGAAAAGTCACCAGTAGCCCTGAGGGACTCCGGTCAACTAGGGATTCGCATTAAGGGGGCCTACAGTACTGGTCGGGCATATCTTCTTGTGAAGCGAATGGCAAAACACCAGTGCCATCAAACATCTTGAGGTATGGACTTTGCTCATTGTCAGCATAAGGCCTGTCTCATTTACCAAGAAGGCTAGAAAAGATTTCACACAGCCCCTTCACATACCTACACTGCACAATCTGCAAGAATCTGTATTCATTTAACTCTGAGAGTGTACATACAGTATGTTACTGCGTAGTAGGTTATGTTTAATCTTGAACACCACCACAGTGATGTGTGGAGTCTTACATACAGTAACAGCAAATAATGTGGCACCTTCAATTTGCAGAATCCCACATTGTCAATCACCAATTCACTGTAAGCCTTCATACCTGTCACTTTGTGTGACATATTTGGTTTGCGTTGAAATGCTAAAGTATTAAAATGTTTTCCGCTTTACATCTGACCCACTGTCCAGTTTCATTTGCGCTCTGGTACCATTAACTGGGGCCTAATCCCCCTTTTTTGTGTTCAACTACCGCAACAAATGTCCCTAAGTCTCTAACGTCCACGGAATCGACTTGATTTTGCGCACTTTTGCAAAGTTGTTCCTTTCCTTACACTTCAGGTTTTGTCTGTAATGATGTGGTTACAGGATTACTCTTTCAGTCTCAGGTCTGTGATGAATGAATCTGTCGATTCATTCGACAATTACACTCAGCACTAAAACGCGTCACTGCTACGCTTAATTATTTTGAGGTGAGCAATAATAATTAAAGCGTTAAACGCCTTTGTTTAGCTTGTCTTTATCCCCAGCTTCTGTAATACCAAACATACAGTATTGTGGGCTTGTGGGCTTGTGTGCCCACAGTTGTCAGAAGCAGTGCTACTTCCTGCTCACCACTTTTCCCACCAGCTGCAATAGCTTTCAAGTAATATTGACATGTTGGTTTGAACGTTCTCTGTGAACTGGACCTCAAATGTTCGGGAGGCTTCATTTGATCCATATCAGTGATTTTCCCAGGGGTCTTTTTGTGCTTTATTAAATGGACATTCCAATCTGAGACACCTCGTACTCATAAAGCAATGTTGAACTTTGGTATACCGTAACCCTGGATTGTATATCAGGGTATGTAAGTCCAAATGTTGTTTGTCATCTGATCTAGTGTATATAGGCTCTGTGCATAACTGTAGTTCCCTTCTCCAGAAAGTGCCATAAACATTTCCTGTTTGTTTCCTGGAAACACACAACACCTTTATATGTCTTTCCGGTTCAAACAGGAAATGTTTATGCCACCTTCTGGGAAAGTGAACGACAATTAAACACATCTATGCATGTCTATTGGTTGCTCCTGTGCTCTGTGAGCGAGATACTCCTAATTGCATTGTGAAACAGTTAAAAATCCACACTGCCAGTATATGAAATAAATTGTCTACGTAGTTTTGGGTAAGTGAACTGAATGTGTTATTCATGCTATATTTCCAATGACAGAAATTGTCTAGTAAAATAAAAATCTATGGTTCACCAATATCGGTTTGATGTGAGCAGTGACGACAGTAGGCAAGTGAGGCAGAATGTTTTGTTGTTGTCGACTAGTTTTTTTTAATACTGGAACAATAAATATGAATTGAATTTGAATTGAAATTAATTTCAATATGAATAATTATTATATACATTTTTCTTTAGTGACCCCCCCCCCCACCCTGTTCCTATCACCCAGAGAAAAGGTGTGTGCCCAAATTGGGAATCTAAGAGTCTGGGTCATTGAGGTCGAAAGGACCTCAATGAGAACATCGACAGAGAGTGATATCAGACACCCAAAAGTGAAGAAATTCTCAGTGTAATGGCAGCGATTTACAAAGCTGGATGCATCAAACAGCTTTTGGCAAATGCATTCTGATGAAGAAAGCGCTCAACTGTGCATGTTCAACACATCATCTGGGAGGTACGGCTACCAGAACCTGCCCTTTGGCATCTCGTCGGCTCCTGAGATGTTCCACAGCAGCATGGAGACCATATTTGAAGGTCTTGAGGGTATGATTGTACATAGATGAGGTCAACATTTGGGGCAAATCAGTGGAACAGCAGATTGCATAAAGCATTGCAAAGAGTACACAAATATGGATTGAAGTTAAACAGACATGAGTGTGAGATCACCAGGAAAGGGATCACATTTCCTGAGGACAGCTTGACCCCTACCGGAGCTCAGCCAGACATAAGGCTGGGTGATATGGATCAAATCAATTATCACAATAATTTTTACCAAGGGTTGTGAGCTGTGAGTGACACATTGGGAAACTGTTAGAATAACAATAGTAGATCAACAGCTACAGAGGGTAATACGGTCCAATGACTGGCCAAAGCATGCATGCCCACAATGTCATTGAATCCTACTGTTGAGGGTTCTGCTGCATAAAAGTGACAACATAGTAATTTCCACTGTAAGGTGTGAAGTTTTCCTCCAGACACTCCACCAGGGAAACCTGTCGCTGAAGAAAACTAGGAGGCTTGCTAAGGACACCATTCAATGGTTATAGGAATCTAGTCTCCTTGAACATCCATGGGAGCCGGTATGGATGGACTTGCTTGATTTCCAGGGAAAAGGACTATCCACTTTTCTAACTACCTGTAAAATGCACTCCTCCCAAGCCTCCTCCAAAACAGTTTAATAACACACATGAAGTCCCCAGCAAGGTGGTCCTTGACAATGCCAGTCAGTATGCCAGTCAAGAACTTCAAATATTTGCCAGCAATTATGAGTTTGAAATGTTACAGCGAGTCCACACTTCCCTCAGGCTAAAGAGAAAGCTGAAAAGGGCATGCAGATCGTTAAGAACCTGGTGAAAAGGGCTAATGAGTGGGGAGAAGGTACTTTGCTCTAATGGCATACAGAGCAACACTTCTGGCATGTGCAAAGTCTCCTGTTCAGCTTCTAAAGCTGCCAGCAACTTCAATTCAGATTCCCACAGTCACAAATGTGAGTCGGACACAGCTCAAGCTAAGACAGACGAAAAGGCAACAAAAGTGTTGCTTTGATCACTTGACGGAGCTGCTGCCACTGAAACGGAATGATCGCGCTGAAGTTGAGCGCAGGTCTTATACAGAGAGCTGAAAGGTACCGGGGCAATCCTGAAGAGGAACCTACCGCAGCTGCTGAAACACTCAGGAGAGCCACACAGGAGTGAAAAGGCCGCATTGCAGATGGCTCCGGATGTTGTTGGTCCTTGTCACAGGGATGGAGTGGACAATTTACAGGGTCTGGTTGCGGTTGCGGCCTGGGGCTGCAGAAGATTTTCGCTTCACCCGAGGGGTGAGGGGCGCTGCTGACGCAGTTCGGCATTGTTTTACCGCTACTTCAGCAGCCCCCGGCTGTGACTTGCAACAGTCCAGTCTTTTTTCATTTTTGGCCTGGCGTTTGGTGCCCCCCAGAGCTTGATGCCCAGGGCTGCAGCCCCTAAAGCCTGTGCAATAAGCCGGGCCTGGGTACAGTGCCATGCACTCGTGTTTGGATTTCTCTCATTTCAATGTTGATGTTTCGGTGAGCAGAGACCTTTTGTTTCACCCACTGGGTCTCCTGGCATCATCATATCACATTATTTAGTAGATTTTAAACTTGCTTGCTTCACTTCATACAGGACATTGGTTTTGTTGCTAGGAAAGCATTCTGTGGTCTTTTGATCTCGCCAGATGCAAACTGTTCTTAACGGTGATGGTACCCGACACTCTGATTGGTTTTATTAATGTAATGCCCAAGACACACCCAGAACTAATTCAGGGCCGTTTAGTGCATTGGGCTCGTCCCAACGGCCATTATAGTGTAGTGTAAATAGTAACATTGCGCTGGACACACCCACACAGCGCAAGTTAAGACTTTGCACCAGGCGTTAATTAGCATAGTGAAAATAGGGCCCTGGATCTTTAAGGGTTGGACTTGTTTTGGTGTTTGTGGTGGCACCAAAAAGTGGTGCTAAAAACAGATATTTTAGTACTCGGGTGGCGCAGTGGTAAAGTACCTGCCCACCATGCGGAGTCTGGGGGTTTGAATCCACCGTGGTGCATCTGGCTTTGTCGAACGTCTACATAAACACAATTGGCTCGTGTCCGAGCGTGGAGGGCGATATTAGTCACTGCACTCCGACGGGCTGGGGCGGGAGGTTTAAGATGAAGGCTCTAGTCTACGTCCTCCCGGTGGAGGCTCCTCATTGGCAGGTGAGCCATTAGGATACAAAAGCAGTGACAACACACAAAAATGTGTTTGGGATCCATTGGCATAACGACTAAATTGGGGAGAAAAGGATAAAAAGAAACAAATAAACATTGACTTTCTGTTACGTCATGAAAGATTCTGTTATGGATAGCATTGTGGAAAAAAAAGATGGGGTCTAATAAAGGCGTGGCTATCCTGCGGATGTCATATTGATGACGTCAGGGTGGAACGCCATATTTGGGCTAATCAGCAAGACCGTGGGTCTGAGATTATGACACTTCCCTGGCCTACTGGCAGAATGCACAAGAAATGTGGTACTGGTCGGTCCAGTGGTTTGCGAAATGAGCTGGCACACACACACACACACACACACACACACACACACACACACACACACACACACACACACACACACACAGATGAATGCTCCCCTAGACGGCTCGCCCCCTAGGTGCCACGCTGGAAAAAAGAACAGAGAATATGCAAAGATATGCAGGTTTTATACTATGTTTGACATGTGGAGGCTTCCATAGTGTGCTGGAGGAATAGTGGAAAAATAAAAAAGAGTTCCATGTTTGCTTAACTGGTGGTCAGTCACATCTCATAACAGAAACAGAGGTCGCAGGCCACTGGGTAATGCCTCTTGCTTAGCTCTGCCATATAAAGAATCATAATACAGACATTTAAGATTATTCTAATTGCAGCATTAAAAATCCTCCTTGTACATTATATGGCAGTTTGTGCATTTTTGCTGGTCACACGATAACTATTGAGCTGTTTTCTTGGAAAAAGAGGCATTGATAGATATCGTTGCTGCCGGGCAGAAACCTTGTATCTCCATATTAAAACTTTTCATGTTTCTTTCGTAAATTAATGCCCTACTTCGTCATCCTACAGTGTCACACAAAAGTAGCAAAAATAGCCGATCTACATGCTCACTACGTGTTGTGGACGTGATGCGCTGTGAGCTTGTAGATCTGAATTTTTTTGCTACTTTTGAATTTGAATCCGGAAAAGTAATAGTTTTGGACATACAAGGTTTCCACTCGATGGCAACGATATTATTTGTCAAGTCCAGTTTTTCCAGTGCTCATCACGGGGGCAGGGTAATTGTGGAGGGCACAGCATATGGAACATTCCATCAGGGAAAGAATGACGGGGGTAGCCGATTTCACAGCGCCTTTTCCCCTGCCGGACGACGGAGCCGCTTAGAAGCGTCCTCCATTAAGGCATGCAAGTCAGATGAGTGATTCAGTGTGTCTATGTTGGGCAGGAACTCGAAACAGTGACATGAAAACGCGTTTTGGCAGCCGCTTCACAAATCCCACATCAGGCCCGAGGAAACCATAATCACCACTTTCATTTTTCAGCCTTGTTTATTTCAGAGGCTGGGGTTACAATTAAGGCCATTTGCCTTGCAATTAGTGTGTTAAAAATAATAAAACAATTTGGGCCTACCTAAAATACCTGCATTTAGTGTAATGATTTGGGGGTGTGCAAATTGAAATTACAATGTTTGGACATTGTCAAGGAACGCGCAGTTCCTTGACAATGCTGCCAGGGTGATAGAACTATGTTTGTCTGGATGTTTGTCTGGTTCTGAATTGGTAGCGCGTTAGGGAGAACCCAGCCAAACTCTGGTCAGAATTTCTGCCTGACCTTCATCGGATAATTTTAGCTGTGTGGATGTATAATGTCATGATTTACTGCAAGGAATACTTTTTCAACGGCCGCAGCGCGACTCCCGAGGGCCAGCGATCGAGTCTCCTGTCAGTTACCCACCCCCACTCTTTACAACACCTCCGGCCACATGCTCCCCACACCACTTAATGTTAATTCTCCCAATAAAGTCCCACAGCTCAGCCGAGCTCTGCCCTTACGCCGGTATACGACTATAACCTTGTCTCTTCTCTTCATCTATCCCCTTCCTCCCCGTGCAGCTCACTAATTCTTAGTTCACACAAACAAAGAACACTTTTATCACGTTCCCTTTGATCTGCACATTCTTAAATACTGAGAACCCTAGTGTCCCTATTCAGGGGCAAACGTTTGGCACAAATAGCAGATCTATAAAAACTCACTGTAGGCATCGTTGTGAGCTTGTAGATTTGGACAGAGATTTGGTGTAGATGGAAAAAAAGAAGTGGACCTAGTATAGAGCCCTGCGGAACATCGGTCAATTAAGTATAGTGGATTTAAGTTTAAACGAGTGCATGCTATCGATTCCCATATCCACCTACCACATACATGTACAACACAGGTACTATTATACTATACTGTAAACCCAGGATATTGCAATTATGTGGTCAGCACACCAACAGGTTGAACCCCCAGGACAATGGCTACACACACTTCTATTAATACAACACATTTATTTTTACAACACCACAACTCCTTTCCCACAAATTCCTCTCCGTCTATCCTTCTGACCCGATTGCTTTGGAATCCTACTCAAACACGTGCGGTCGAGATGAGAGAGAGAGAGACAGCCCGTAAAAATTGTGCGTCATGTCCCACGCAATGCAGGCCATATAGGCACGACAGTCTGGCCGTGTCGTGCGGGCTAGAGCTCGGAGCGCACGGAAAGCTCATGTCTCACACCAGGCTCTGCGCTGCAGGCCCACATGCACTAATTAGACCTGATATACAGCCTGATGTGCGCTGATTGAAAGCAGATGGAGCTACACAGGTCCAGTGAAATAATGGCCACGCATCATACAGATGTCGTCTTTTGAAGATTTATTTTCTCTCTCACAAGTCAGCAGTCAGACACCGTGAACTAAAAGAAATTAGGGAGGGGGGGGCTCAAGTTTCTTGAGCTAGCGTCCATTGTTGTTGAGCTGGCGTCCATTGTTGAACAGTACTGGAAAAATAGAATTGATCACACAAATTATCACATTGCCCATATAAATAAACCAAATAGACGACAATTACCATGTGCGCCTCCAAGACCCTGTGTAGAACAAAACCATTCTTGAGGTTTAAGCAGACATTATCTTAGATTAGATTAGATGTCTCTGCATCACTTTTGGCTCTGACCCATGATGCAACTAATTTAGCTGTGGTCACGTGATCCATTGCTCTCTGATCTTCCCTAGTATAAAAGGTCAAAGTTGTCTGTGGCTGGCAGGCGGGCGAGTGGATTACAATAAAAGTGCAAAAAATGGCACATTTTAACTTGTGTATTTTAGATAAATCTTTAAACAATGTTACCTTTGGCCAAGTGCCGTGACCACAGGTGGGAAGCCAGGTGGGCACGGTGATCTCTGTCGCTGCATAGAGCACCGAAGCATCCTAGCCGGGTCGTGCACCCCCCCCCCCCCCCCCATATCGCGGCATGTATGAGAACTGTGTTAAAAAAATATAAAAATGAGCCGGGCGGTTTGACTCAAATATATGAGGCATCAACTGACGGCTAGAAAGCGCTAATGTTACCGCCGCCAAATTAATAACATTTTCGCCAGAAGCAGACTATCAAATATGTATCGTAAACGATACAGAGCCACCTCCCTGACAATATCGCTCGGACAGTTTTTTTTTTTTCTGGACCACAATTCTTATGTGAGACGATTCTAAGATGACCCAATATTATTTTATTTTATTATTTTTTTAAAGATTTATTTTTGGGCTTTTATGCCTTTATGGATAGGACCGTAGGCTGACAGGAAATGGGGAGAGAGATGGGGAGTGACATGCAGCAAAGGTCCTCGGGATAGGGACTCGAACCCGCGACGCGCTGTCAGGCTACATTGAGCCTATAGGTGCCTGGACCGCTACGCCAGCGGCCCAGCTGCCACCCAATGTTATTTTCCATAGAGAAAATACTTCCGTGACCCAGGGGATGAGCGAGTGACCTCAGGACTTCGGTACTCTATTAGCGACTCCTACGGATTGTTCGGGCCGTCTGGGAGAGGAACTACTGTAGGAGGGATAGCGTGTTCCTTCACATGCGTTACGTCCTCCCTGTCATGTGAAAAGCAGCTGGTGACTCCATGTGTAACAGAGGAGACGTGGCTGTCTACACCCTCCACAGACCAAACAGTAGTGGTTGGCAGTGACAGGGACTATAAACATGGGGGGAATTGCCAATTACTCAAATTGGGGTCAAAATGAAATAACCGACAATGAGTAAATAAATAAATGTCACAAGAAAATGTGTCTTAACTTCTGAGACAGCCACAGCAGACTCATCTAAGTCGGGGCAGGGTACACCGTGTCACAGAGGGGGACATTTTCTCTCCAGTCACTGTCAGTCTTCTGCTCTCCAAAACAAATGGCCATGGCAGTGATTTAGAGGAGGGTAAGACGATCAGTGTCCGTGGGTTGTTTGCAGCGTATGGCCTGAGGGCCAATTTATACTTTAGACAAAAACAACGCATTTTCAGCCGACAAGCTGAAAATATGTCGCACATGTCTGCGTTTTCCTCGCGCGACGTCACGTGTATACGATCGACAAAGTATAAATATGCATTTAACATTAAAATTAGCCTTAACTTATGGACGATGAGATGAGATGAGACGGGGGGATGTGGCAGTGTGTG
>NC_137622.1:9908713-9921787 GCF_963280865.1 Gymnoscopelus braueri | reverse complement strand
CAGACAGCTTGGCGGTGGCACTCTCCAATCCAACGTGGAGTGCCACCGCACTTGTGATTTCACAGCTGGTGTGCAATTGCGGAATAATTACAGATTAAGAAAACACGATTTGTGTCAATGAAATAATGGCAGTCCCGGAGATAAATATAACCATTAGCGGACAGACACCGGGGGAGAGGCCAATTGTTAAATACAACAGCATGCCAGTTTGAAAAATTGCCGGTACGCTGGGTTTGCTCTCAGTGTTTGTCATTGTGATGATTGTAAATCATTTTTCTTTGAGGAAATGGGGGGTGGGAACCTCACATTTCTAACGAGGCTTAAACAAAATTGTGCTCCGATGGCTTTCTCTGTGACCCAGAGGTGATTAGAATATTTTTCCCCAGTTTGCGCGGCACCGTTACTCAAAATATCACATTTCCTGTTCTCTTTTCCTGTCAGCACTTTACAATCAGTGAGTAGTTCTTCAGTACAATTCATGGCTGTGGACTTTCAAAAGTAGTTTTGAAAAAGGTATATATCAATTTCAAATTATCCAGTGTTAAGCTGGAAAATATATCACGATCCAACCATTTCTCCACTACCGTAGACTGTAACTAATGATAGATGTTCTCGGACTCCATAATTCACTGCTGCGCTACTGTGCTTCCTGTGCCCAAGAAGAATTATTTTTACATTTGTCTTCTCTTTACATACTATCGTAAGTCATGATGAATGACGTGGCAAGAAGGTGACAGCTGGCACAGTTAGGCCTATTTGTCAAGATAAGCACTAGCAGATTCTGCTTTAACTTTTTTCGCCTATTTGGGGGCTAAACATTCAGCCAAAATAATCCATCTGCAAACGTACAATGCGACACGTTGTGAGCTTGTAGATCAGCTATTTTCGCTGAAGAGATTTGGTGTAGAGGGAAAAGGGGAGGGGGCCTAGTATAGACCCATGGGGTACTCCAGTTAAGGAAGTACCGAATATAGGGTTTAAGTGGTTAACTCTGTTCTAACGGAGTTGCAGGACCAAATGGAAACAAATAGAGGATGCTGTATTTTTCACTTCTCTCCAGAATAAGTTGCTGAAACAAGTCAAGTCATATCAACGGTTAGGCCTTGAGTATTGAGTTGCAGTGTGCTGGCCACGTGGTGACTGTTGTCTTACAAGCTGCCCTCCCCATCCCTGTCACTGAGTGTATACTGAAGCCGAAACACTGGGCGAAAAGAGCCAGAATCCCCAAATATCAGTTTTTTGATTCTCGCTAGAATACGGAAATTTCTGATGCATATCCTGAGTTTTGTTGATATGCAACATATCTGGGCAAATATTAACCTAATATACATCATGAAGATAATATATTGTACTAGGATATGAGCAACACTTTAATTTTGTCATGTATGTGTTCCGTAAATGACCTTAGATCATATCTGGATATATCTGTTCACAATATTCTTCTAGAATACTGATTAAGTCTATGGCATATCTGGATGTGTCAGATATTGAGTTCATATATCACTTAAAGTCATATCTTTACTCTGGAACCACTAAAGAATACAGACCATTTCCGATGCATATTGAAAGTTTTGTTGACATAAGCCATATTCATACAAATATGGATGAAATATTCATCTGCTTGTCATACACAATGTATGAATATGACGTAACGCAGTATATAGGAATATAATGACACCCTATTTCGAGTAGAATAATGGCAATATCTGTAGCATATATCATCATCTTTTGTCATATAAAACATATTTACTACAGATTTTGCCATTGGGCCTGTTTTGGGTGAGATATTTACCTGATATTGATAGGTCATGAAAATTGACAGAATCTGGTGATTTATACTGGGGAAATTGAGCCAGAATCCGAAAATATCTCATTGGATACGTCACTGGATTTTATGTAGAATACAGAACATTTCTGATACATATCCTGAGTTTATTGATATGCCATATTTGGCCAAATATGAACCCAAGATACCTCATGAGGACATATATTATATAAGGATACCAGCTACATCTTATTTGTGTCATCTGTGTGTTCCAAATATCACCTTATATCCTATCTGGACATATCTGAGCACAATTTTTTTTCTAGAATACGGATCAAATCTATGGCATATCTGAATGTGTCACAAATACAGTCTATGTTAAGCTCATATCACTTAAAGTCATATCTTGACTCTGGAGCCACTAGAGAATTAAGTATACCGGAATATATTGATACCCTATTTTGAGTAGAATAATGGCAATATCTGTAGCATATATCATCACCCTTTGTCATAACATAATACCAAAGATGTTGCCATTGGGCCTGTTTTGGGTGAGAGTTTTACCTGATATTGATAGGTCATGAAAATGGACAGAATCTGGTAATTTTTACCAGGTGAAATCCCAAAATATTTATCCAGAAATATCATTAGATTTTCTGTAGAATACGGACCATTTCCGATACTTATCCTGAGTATCTGGTCAAATGTGAACCCAACATACATCATGAGGACATATATTATGTCAAAATACCAGCTACATCTTAATCTGGTGATTTCTATTTTCTTGATTATCTTGAGAATATGGATAATTTCTGGAACATATTTGAAGTTTTGTCGGTAGGCTCCACATTTGATAAAATATTGACTCAATATATGACTTTGGGAGGTATATAAAACCTTTTCATATGACACATATGTTATTCTTGTCATATTATGTTTTGATACAAAAATATTAAGATATTCGTATTAATTTGTGTAGAATACTGACAGTATCCATAGCATATCACTAAGTGAAAAGGTCCAGAATCCTTAACTTATAACAATGTATATTTCCTTGGATTCTCTACAGAATACGGACCAATGCTGATGCAAATGAGTTTTGTTGATATGTGCCATATGATATCTAGTCAAATATAGACCCAGTATCCTACAGAGGACATAGTATATTATACTAGGATTTCAGCTACATCTTATTTGTGTCATATATGCGTTCCAAATATGACCTTTGGTCTGGAAATGTCAGGTTATGGTAAAGACTACTCAATGTCAGGTAAATGACACGTTGTTACACACAGCCATGATCAAATGAGAAACCTCCTCTCCTAGTTGATCTAAGCATACTGTGTACGCAGTGCATAACCCAAAGTCTGCAAATACTTTCAGTGCTCACATCCCCGGGTATGGACTAGTACTGTACTGATTACATCTATGGCATATCTTTGTGTGTCACAATTATCTTGGGTTCATATTATGTAAAATATTTAACTGATGTATAAGTTATGCAATGGGTCGAGCTCAAGAGCTTTAAGTGGATACAATCTGTCTCACAGGTAGGGTCAAAATGGGATGGGGCTCACAGAGCCCAAGGATCCTTACCAGGGAAGCTAAGCATGCAGATCTGTTGTTTTTACCTTTCATAAACAACACAGAGGCAGCAAGCTTGTACATGTCCTTATTTCTGTATGCATTGCAAATGATTCTGCTTTGCTGGTAACTGGATAAAAACAGAACATCTCTGGGTAAAGACTAAAGACCCTCAGAAAGTATGCAGTTGAATTGGCTATGGGACAGCAAGCTGTCATTATATTTAGGGAAGTCTGAATGTTGATCAAGGCATACATTGGACTCTATCAGCGTTTCTCTTGAATTTAACTCATTCACTGCCACAATTATTGCTGGCCGCGTTTGCCCACTGCCAGAGATTTTTCATTTAAAAAAAAAAGTACTCAGGAGCCGAGATACAGAATTTTTAAGTTTTAAGTTAACAAGGAAGTGGATGGGAGTGTAGATCTTTAACAAATCATATCTCCTTGGTCTTTGGGTCAAATTTGAAAAAAAAACTAAAAAAAATTAATTTTTTTCAAAAAAAAAAAATTACGTTTTTTACGTCAGTGGCAGGATTGGTAAACGGGACAAATTACGTTTTTTACGTCAGTGGCAGTGAATGAGTTGGTATTAGGTAAGTGTAAGCATTCAGTTAATCATCTTGGACGTGAACGAGACCAGTGTATAATCAGTGAGTCTATGGCCCTCTCTTGGTAAGGACCATGCTAAGTGATCAAGGCCTCTAGCAAGAACATCAAAGTTCCTTGATAAGTTCCATGAGGACACTAGCTTTGTATCCTAAATAGGAGGGCTAGTGTATCTATTCTGAAATGATAGAAACTGAGAGGACAAGTAGGGATAGGCCTATATTCCTCTAGTGGGGGGAGTAATGGAACACAATCCCCAATGCAGGCCTAAACTCGGGACTGCAATGGCGAGACAGACAGACAGACAGACAGACAGACAGACAGACAGACAGACAGACAGACAGACAGACAGACAGTGTGTGTAAACAAAACACATACAGTGGTTGAGTACACAGTATGATGCTTTTCAAACATACAAAATAGGTGCATGCCGCTTGTACAAGGTGTTATTTTGTTGCACAAAGTATACAGCAGCATACTGCTTTGAAATAATGACCTCGGGTCTTGAACCCAGACTCCATGATTAAAGGCTTGTATACATATGGCAAACTGTTGACTATGCAAAGGTCTTCACCTCAGCTGTCAGGTATGGTCATTGTTAAACATCTATGGGGGACTATGGAAATGGGGGCAATTATCACCCATTTAATGATAAACGCACGCACGCACACGCACACATATGCGGAATATATTAATGTAATGAAAAAACTACAATTCACATTATAGATGTGACAGAACTTGTTACAGTGTATATATCAGCCCAACATACACTTGTTTTGGGGAAAAGTGGCACAGAAAAAAATAAATAAATCCTTTTAAATAAATATGCAAATATGGGTAAAATACTTAAAAAATTGGAACAATATATGGCAACCAGATATTAAACATAATTTACTGTATTCATCAATGCCTAACACAAATAATCATGCTTGAAATAAGTTAAAAAAAACGACATCATACAACAGACATCATATATTCATTGACAGGTTATATAAGCAAATGATCAGCTGTAATGAAATCTGATTTAAACACATTTTAATGCCCAAACTAACTGAATATATTGCATATCAACAGTGAATGAATGTAGACGCCATGTTGTAGTTTCTGAAAAAAACGACACATACAGCGTGTCAATGGAAAGCACTTCCAAAATTAACTACAAGTCCCACAATGCATTGCAGACGTCTGTTGCTTTGTGGGTGCATGCCCGCCAAATTTCAGTTTGAAAAAACGAAATGCGATTGGCTGTGTGCTAAAGTGCCATGACGTTGCAGGCAGCTATTGGCTCTTGACTCATTGGAGCAGCAGTGAACCTTGAATGAACTCTGAGTGCGCGCAGTCAGTAACTCTCATGCAGGATGCAGGCTCTGTGATAGCTGAAGTGATTTAGGTTAAAACGAACTGAAATAAAGGCACTAAAAGACTGTTGGACAAGAAAGTAAGTTTCTACAAGCTGCTGATATATTTGTGGAGACTTTTGGAGACTTTTGGCATGCACAGTCACAGAGGTTGGAGCAGTGAGATAATATTACAGGTAATGCACAGCTTTTATATTTTCTCATGAAAATGCAGTGGTCCTTCATGTCAAGGACCCCCAAATCCAAAATAGAGGCTATTTGGCTGCAGACCCCCTTCTGAAAATATTTGCAACCTGAGCTTGTAGATCTGCTATTTTCAAATAGCTGATGTAATAGGGTGGTTAAACTGTTTTTTTTCATGCTATATTAACTAATATAGCTAGGGAACCCCCTCAGAAACCTCTGGTGGTCCCTCCCTGGACCCCACTTTGATAATCTACTGTGTATTTTTACTTAATTAAAGGCATAGGGTTTCTTTGGTTAAAATAAGTGTTAAATAGCTCTATATTGTGATAGTACTCATTGCTATAGTGTGTTTGTTCAGTAACAGTGTTAAATAGCTCTATATTGTGATAGTAGCTATAGTGTTTGTTCAGTAACAGTGTTAAGTAGCTCTATATTGTGATAGTAATCATTGCTATAGAGTGTTTGTTCAGTAACAGTGTTAAAAAGCTCTATATTGTGATAGTACTCATTGCTATAGAGTGTTTGTTCAGTAACAGTGTTAAATAGCTCTATATTGTGATAGTAGCTATAGTGTTTGTTCAGTAACAGTGTTAAGTAGCTCTATATTGTGTGACAGTAATCATTGCTATAGAGATTTTGTTCAGTAACTGTTAACCAAACCGAAATGCCGATCTACAAGCTTGTAGATCTGCTATTTTTGGCTAATGTTCCCCTCAGAAAAGGAATTCTAGGTTTCAACAGGTTAAAAAAAAAAGTTCCTATCACACAAACATGTGTTGGCCCCCCTGTAGTAACTCTGAGGACCCCCTGTTGAAGACCCCTGCTATACAGTACCAATGATTACTATCACAATATAGTACTTTAACCTTACAAATTGTTTGTTTTAACCCAAAAATATCACTTACCCTACCTTTAACCAAAATGAGCTGTCATCCAATCTCTTATGCTATTTCTTGTTTGTGTCTACCTTTTGGTGCAGAGACAGGTAATTAATAGAGATAGTAATAATCTGGGCAAATGCAAACAGTGAGAAAATAAGGCAAATACCATTACAATTGACCTTTACTAATGTAATCTAAATTATTGTAGCCTACTGTACACTGTGCCAATTGTGGCTGTGTTAAACCATCAGCAGTGAATATAATGACTCAGTACTATGAGTATATTTACACTATCAAGTGTGAATATGAATGAATAGTCTTGTCAGTGCAACTTAACAGGCATCTGTTACATTTCTGTGATGTCATGTCATAATAATTTATTTGACTGTATACAAAGATTAACGCGTTGATACACAATTTAACTCAGAGATACAAATGAACCATAAAGCCTGGTTTATACTTTGTTGCACAAGGTGCCTGTATTAAAAATGGCTGGTCTACAAGCTCACAATGTGTTGCATCACTTGTAGATCAGCTATTTTTGTGTGACACCAGCGCACTCTGATGACCTGGCTTACCTGTGATCCTACTTTACTGAGGCACTACACTGTCTCTCTGCATGTATGTGATGTCTTAATATAATACACTTAGAGTTCATAACATGGTATTTGTGTTGTAATTTTCATTCACTAGGAGGCAGTGAAAAGATGGAGCTGGACGGGACCGGAGGACATAAAAAAGACGAAGACCCTTACCAGCAGGACAGATCGGGTGAGTTATTGCCCTGCTCTATTACTGTTGCATTTGATTGATCACGTGTATTATCAATTGGCTTTTTATGTAAGGGATAATTAACAGTGAGGTGGTCATTACTGAGAAATACGCTAACAGGGTGATGCAGGACTTGAATAAACACACTTGAGTGAATCAAAGATTCTCTGTCTGGTGGACATATTTTATTTCCTTCCCAAAAAGTGGATTTTACACAAAATGTGGGGGTCTGAGAGGCTTCCCACCATAGACAATAGGCTTTCAGCATCATGAAACTGCCTTTGTTTAAGCGAATATCAAAATCATACTTATGTTTACTCAAGTGTAGTGATCATACTTGCAATGGTTCCCAAACTGGGGGTCCCCAAATGATTTGGAGGGTCCCCAGATGATTACCTTAGTGCAACATTGTTTTCTCACTCGACAGTAAAGAAACCAACATACAGTCAAATTGTATACAGGGTACCTGCACATTTATAAAGTTACAATTTAAGGACTTTTAAGACCTTTTAATACCTCGATAGCCGATCTAAAATGATTAGCTTAATGTGCAACATTGTTTTCTCACTCAACAGTAAACACACCAACATACAGTGTATACAGGGTATCTGCACATTTATAAAGTTACAATTTAAGGAATTTAAGACCTTTTAATACCAAATTGGCCAAATATTATGTAAAAAATAGGCAAATATTGTGAAATCAGCCGATCTACAAGCTCACGCCTAGCAGTGCTAGGCGTTGTGAGCTTGTAGTTCGGATATTTTCACAATATTTATCTGTGGAACCGAGTCAAACTAAATGTAATGCCTACAATTCCAAGTGCTTGTCAGGGTGGGGGTCCCCAGTTCAAATATGATTATTTTGGGGGGTCAGGGCTGAAAAGTACAGCCGTCCGTTAAATCTATAGAAGCCTCGGAGAGAGATGGCAGGTCCAGCCGGAGGACAGGTATGTTCCCACCCCCCCCCCCCCCCCCACCTCTGAAATGCCTCTGTTTGTGAAATAACATAACACTTTTGTATCATGTTATGCTGAAAATATCAGTGCCCATACCCTAGGTGGGGTTGGCGAAAGGGCCTCTCTGTGTGGAGTTTGCATGTTCTCCCCGTGTCTCCTAGGGTAGATACCCTCACAAAAACATGCAGTAATCCTGGTCACTATACTGCCTCCCCCTGGCCAGGGGCGCCTGATGGAGGGGAAAGGAACTGGTTGGAATAACGTGTTCCTTCCACGCGCTACGTCCAACCAGGGAAACTCTCCCCTGTCAGGTGATAAGAAGGTCAGTTGGCTCTCATGCATTGAAGGAGGCATGAGCTCGGCCCTGGCCTCCCTAGGTTGGCAGAGGGAAGGTAGTGCCCAGGATTACATAGACAATTGGCACTGGGTGTAAAAATGGGGTTACAAAATCGTGGGATAAACATTTTAGGAAAAAAATAATATTATGCTTAATGAGGGGTATCTTAAAAGTGTGATTTTCCACAGCTTCCGTACTGCTCACAATGAGGTGGTGACCCAGGCTGTGATGCAGGCTATTCACGACTCAGAGCCCCAGTGGACCACCAGCCTAGTCAGAAGTAAGTCTGATATCACGTTAATTTGGGGACTTATGTTCTTAAATTGCTTGTAATTTTAACAATTGGATGACCTGCTGCTTACCTGTGATCGTGAGGTATTTTCTATGTATGCGTTACCTTGCTTACTGCAAGTCGCTCTGGATAAAAAGCGTCTGCTAAATACCTACATTGTAGATTAGTGTTGATTTGACACTGTTAAAGATAACAGATGGCACACTAACCATCTAATATTGCAAAATGTTATATTGTTGTTTTTGTTAAAAAGGTAAGTTTTCTATTCAAATGGTAATTTCTATAGTGTTTGCTAAATAACAGGGGTCTCTTCTTGCTCTCAAATAAACAGAAAATAAATGTTCATCAGGAGAGTACCCCCATTTTGTTTGCCAGTTTACATTTTGTCTGCTCATTTCTTTGAGCAGACAAAATGTAAACTATCTGTGATCACTATCCTTTTGAGATGCCTTACTATAATACATTTAGAGTTCATAACTTGGTATTTGTGTTGTAATTTTCATTCACTAGGAGCCTGCAACAGGGCTTATGAGAACATCAAAGCCGCTCAGAAGATGGAACTGGATAAAGACCCTTACCAGCAGGAAAGATCGGGTGAGTTATTGCCCTGCTCTATTACTGTTGCATTTTATTGATCACGTGAATTATCAATTACCTTTTTTATGTAAGGGATATAACAGTGAGGTGGTAATTACTGAGAAATACACTGGAGGAGACAAAGCAGAGGGGTCATACAGTCCAAATGTTTATAGCTTGGGTTGTGTAGCTGCCATAATATAGCTCTGGTCCAGAGCTATATTAGTAGTAAAAAATAAACAATATACTAGTTTCACTACTCGCCAAAACAAAAACATGGGTTTCTGATCTTAAAGGTAGGGTAAGTGATATTTTTTGGTTAAAACTAAAAGTATTTTGTTAAAAGATTAAAATACTATATTCTGATAGTAATCATTGCTATAGAGTGTTTTTTCAGTAACAGATGTCTCCCTGTCTCTCCAGCTCTTTAATAAACAGAAAATACATTTTTCGGTAGGTGTCAAAATCTCAGCCAATCATGAGAAAGTACAAATTTTAGCTTAATTTGTATAGTGTTCCAGTTCCAATTTTGTCTGCTCATTTCTTAGTGTCATCACTTCCATTTCACATTTCACTTGTTTAATCTGTATCCTAATCTGTATCCTGATTGAGTTCTCTGTCCTGGTTGGATAAAATTGAACTGAAACGAAAATGTATTTTCTGTTTAATAAAGAGGTGGAGAGACAAGGAGACTCCTGTTACTGAACAAACACTCTATAGCAATGAGTACTATCACAATATAGAGCTATTTAACACTTATTTTAACCAAAGCAAATCACTTACCCTACCTTTAAGCCTATTCTACAGATCTGTCATAGCATTTTTTTATTGTCCAGTCCAGATCGGTGGCACACTTGAGTGAATCAAAGCTTTTCTGTCAGGACGTTTTATTTCCTGGCCAAAAAGTGCATTTTACACAAAAGGTGGGGTTATAAAAGGCTTCCCACCATAGACTCTATAGGCTTTCAGCATCATAAAACTGCCTTGTTTCAGTGAATATCAAAATCATACTTAGGTTTTCTCAAGTGTAGTGATCCTACTCTCAATGGTTCCCAAACTGGGGGTCGGGGACCTTTTAATTACTTTAGTGCAACATTGTTTTCTCATTCGACAGTAAACAAACCAACATACTGTTTAACGCAGGGGTCTTCAACGTTTTCAGGCCAAGCTGAGAGAGAGTTGAAGCAGGGACCCCCTCTATATTGTATAAAATTGTGTTTCAGATAAACTTTTGCTGATCTTTTTTCTGGCTAAAGTTCTCCTCAGAAAAGGGATGCTAGGGTTCAAGTGGTTAATGTAAAAAAATAAAATCATATCAAACAAAGATTTGGCGGACCCCCTGTAGTAACTCTGAGGACGTCCTCAAGTTGTGAGTTTGTAGATCAGCTATTTTCACAACATTTATCTGTGGAACCGTGTCAACTAAATGTAATGCCTCAACTCCTAAAATTCCAAGTGCTTGTCAGGGTGGGGGGTCCCCAGTTCAAATATTATGAAGGGGGGTCACAGCCTGAAAAGCTTGGGAGCCCTTGTCATAATGTACACCTGTTCATTTTACAGTCAATGGAAAATGCACTGTTCCTGGTCCAGAGGTTAGCGAGAACTTTCTAATGCTCGGGACTAGAGCTAGCCATAATATAACCCTCATACTGTATTTACTTATTTAGTTTTGTTGATCGCTTTAAAAGTCTAACCTCCTCTTCTCATCTGTTACACAGCTTTTCAAGAAACGGGTCAAGATTGGGCAGAAGGGAGGAGAGAGAGAGGACTTGGACTACCTCAGTGGTGCGGACGCGAACTTTGTCGAGAGTGATGAAGACAAGACTGCCTTTAAAATAACTTCACCAAAGTGGCGCGCCGGACGGCTGTCCAAAATAATGGCTTCATGTCAAACTGCCCTGGATGAAAACCGAAGGAAGTGTGTGGAGCCGAAGTCCAACCGTGTTCGCACAAACTACGAACTCTTCACCAGACAAACCCCCCTGCTGCAGAGGGCAAGCATCACTATCTGCAGGAGAGTGAGAAGGAAGAAGGCGACACTGGAGTGTAAAGCCTTTTAGTTATACACTAATCCACGGAGCGCTGCCCTGTAGGTAGCGCGCCATTGCTGCGGTGTCAGACTCAGTCAGCAGCTGTTGCGGTTCTGTCCGTCTGTTGACGTTACTCTTTACCTGCTTGGTTTAATTACTAAATAACTATACATCTTTGTAAAGTTAGTGTTAGTAAAAGTTAGTAAAAAGCAGGTAAAAGACTCAAGAGTAACGTCAGTGACTGCAGCTGACTGACACAGAGTCTGACACCGCAGCAATGGCTGCGCCACCTACAGGGCAGCGCTCTGTGGATTTGTGTATAGGCTACTGGACTCCTAAGCTTTTGGAAGGGAGTATAAATGGTTCCAGTTCAGTTTACTTTGTTTGATTGGCTTAGCGGCAGATTTGGACTGGAAACACGTGAAGGTGTCATTATGTTTCTGGTTCAAATCTGATGCTGAGCCAATCAAACAAAGCTATGGGGAACTGAACTGGAACACGAAACATTTATGCACCCTTTCAAAAGCTTCGGAGTACAGTTGTGCACAGTTAACGGTGGTGTGTGTGGATGTTTTTATTTTAATACTGTTTTTAGGAGTACAGTTGTGAACAGTTTAGGGTAGTGTGTGTGTGTGTGTGTGTGTGTGTGTGTGTGTGTGTGTGTGTGTGGATGTTTATTTTAATATTTTTTTAGCATCACTCACACCCCGTTCCGTTTAAAAAGTCAGTTCAGTTCTCCAGAGACTTCTGCCCAACCTTGACCCGTCGTTCCTACCTTGTTCCTAGTTGTGTGGAGAGGGAGTTTGGAAGTGCGTGTGTGGAGAGAGGGAGAGTTTGAGGTGTGTGTGTGGAGAAGAGTTTTGAGGTGTGTGTGTGTGTGTTTTGGAGGTCTTGGCCCCAGCTCTGTTAAAAAATAAATATTGCTCATTTGAAAGTGATTTTTTGTTGTCATTTTTAGCTTAATATTTATCTTCAAAGTAGATCGGCCATGGTTACAGGCCGTATCAATACAATAACCTGACATAATATGCAAGTGGTGTTTGGACTTCAAATATGGTTACAGGTCGTATCAATACAATATCCTGACATAATATGCAAGTGATGTTTGGACTTCAAATATGGTTACAGGTCGTATCGATACAATATCCTGACATAAAATGCAAGAGGTGTTAGGACTTCAAATATGGTTCCAGGTCGTATCGATACAATATCCTGACATAAAATGCAAGTGGTGTTTGGACTTCAAATATGGTTACAGGTCATATCGATATAATATCCTGACATAAAATGCAAGTGGTGTTTGGACTTCAAATATGGTTACAGGTCGTACTTCAAATATGGTTACAGGTCGTATCGATACAATATCCTGACATAAAATGCAAGTGGTGTTTGGACTTCAAATATGGTTACAGGTCGTACTTCAAATATGGTTACAGGTCGTATCGATACAATATCCTGACATAAAATGAAAGTGGTGTTTGGACTTCAAATATGGTTACAGATTGTATCAATGCAATATCCTGACATAAGCTGCAACTGGTGTTTGGACTTCAAATATGGATAGTGGTCATATCTTGACATTGGATATGAGTAACTAATCATCTCCACATATGACAGCTGTCCATTTCTGATGAGATATTTTAGACACTGATTAGAATTATTTCCCGAATATGGCATGTGGTAATATACAGTATCTGGGATGATACACTCCATATTCTATCAAGAATA
>NC_137622.1:9863713-9906213 GCF_963280865.1 Gymnoscopelus braueri | reverse complement strand
CCAAACCTGCTATTATCTTAATCTCCAATTACACCCTCCCCCTAGCCCTCGTGGAATTCAGCGACATGGGTCAATTGTTAAGAATGTGTGAGAAGTTTATGTTAATGGGATTGTTATTATACAAAAGATCATATGCTGAGTCCTTATCCTGTGCGTTGAGAAGTATGTCTGTTTTAAACTGGTTAGCCTGTGATGTCACTTTACCTCAATTTATGTAACATGCGGTACCATCTTGGGCTGAGGAATGCAAACACTGACACAGTATAGCTTTGATGTAAGTGGCTGATGGCATGTAGCGTGAAGTGTTGGGTGGACATTTATGTATGTATGGGTTTGCATGTGTGGGTGCCTGAGTCTGAGGAATTCTCTATAATGGTTTCTGACTAGATTTTGCCCTCTGGTGGTAGAACATATACTTCTCCTTGTGAACACATAACCACTTAAATCCTATACTGCGTTGACCGGGGTCCCCCAGGGGTCTATACTTGGTCCTCTCCTTCTTCCCTCAACACAACAAACGTCTTCGGCGAAAACAGTCGATCTCCAAGCTCACAAGAGGTGTCCTAGTGTTACATGGTGAGCTGGTAGATCTGCTATTTTTGCCAAATGTTTTTGCTAGCTAGCCTATAGATATAGGCACGGAATAAATGATCAAGATTCAACTTTTGGCTAAATTAAAGCTACAATCCGGGCCATCCGGCACTTATTTGAATGCATAAAATAATTATATAGTTATAGAATAATTAATATAGTTAATATAACTATCACATCTGCAGTGGTTGGAGGTGGCCTCCCTACTCTTCCATTGAGGAACTTAAACGCCGGTGTCGGGTAAGACACCGACTGATACACAATGTCAATCAAGTTATTTGAAGTAGACAATGTACTTGATTAGATAATGTACGACCTTCCATCCTTAAGGTCATTACACACCGGCGATTATGCGAATATACGCAAAATTCGGACTCGTTCCGAATAATTAAAAGACGCTTTTTCGCTTCGCTTTTTCGCTCCATGGAAGCTTGCATTGACTTTATAAGTTTTTTAAAAAAAACGTATTATTCGCATGAAAAAAATCGCCCCCGGTGTGTAAGGAGCTTTATTGTAATTCGGACACCGTTGCGATTACCTCTCGACGTCAGGAGAGCTTTAAGATGAGGTCAAATAGGCGCTTGGGTGGTGCAGTGGTAAAGTAGTCTAGGGGCTAGTGTCTAGTGTCTAGGGGCTAGTGGCCTGGAATTTGTCTAAGCGAAACACCATTGGCCCGTGTTTGTGAGAGGGAAGCCAGGCGGGGAGGGTGATATTTGTCACAACACGTGATATCACGGGATGGGATGGCACCTGTCAGCGGGGAGTGTTGGGCAGGAGGAGTAGGACAAAGGCTCCATGTCCTCCCGGTGGA
This sequence comes from Gymnoscopelus braueri, assembly GCF_963280865.1. Lineage (NCBI taxonomy): Eukaryota > Metazoa > Chordata > Actinopteri > Myctophiformes > Myctophidae > Gymnoscopelus > Gymnoscopelus braueri. Next base: position 9,904,811 of record NC_137622.1, on the reverse strand, counting down.
AGCTCCTCACTGGCAGGTGCATAGATATATATAAAGGCTAGATGACTCACCCGCGCTGCTGGCCAATAGACCATATTCACACGGCGGCCATGTTTCTATGAAGTCAATGAAAGTAGCTACCCCGGGTGGCGGCACTTTCAATGTTAAATTCCAATATGGCCGCCGTGTGAATATGGTCTATGGAGTACGACGTTGCCACATGGCGGCCATCTTGCGACAGTCATTCATAAAATTATGTCTATGGTGCATGTACTATTGAAATAACCATAGCGTGCTCAATTTTCATCCGATTTTCAAACGGTTTGGTGTGTTGTAAACACCAAAGATGTAGTTATGATACTGCATACTTAATGTTATAAAAAAACGTGATTATAATTAGTAGGATACTGATACAGCAGTGACAACACACAGAAATGTGTGTGGGGTGGAATTAATAGGCATAACGACTAAATTGGGGAGAAAAGGGGCCAAAAAAACTAAAAAAGCCAAGCCAGGTTGCCTACCCAGGGTCTGCAAAATTTGGGTCATAGGCACTTGGAATGGGATCTGAAAAATCAAACTTATGCATCTTGATCACATGCCCCAAGAGATAATGTGTACCGATTTGTGTGAGTTTTGAACAAAATCTGTAGTAGTAGAAAAAAGTGTGTTTTGAAGAAAACGATATGGCAGTAAATATAATCTGGCACAAACAGGGGCTATACGTTGAGTCATGATCCAAGGAATCCAGGGGAAAAAATATGTTGATTGTACGACCTACGGTTCAAGAGTAAATGGCTAAGACGTGAAGTGGGCTGTTGCAGCTTCACCATGAGGAGATTTGAAAAAATTGGGATGGAGGTTCTTCCTTGGCTTAGTGGGAATGTGTGTGCAAAGTTTCCCAGCAATCGGGCGCTGCATTCATGATGTGTGGCATTTTGTGCAAAACGGGCCACCCCCACAAACTTTGGAAGCCAATCATAGCCAATCGGAATAGAATATTAGAAAAGTGACAGATACGTATCGATCACATGACTACATTGATAATGTATTCCGTGTTGTTAGGTTTGGACAAAATATTTAGGAGTAGTGACCAAAAAATTGGTTTAGCAAAAATCGGTGTCATGGTGGCACTATAAGTGGCTGATTTGAAAAAAAAACATTGGGTGGCCTTCCTACTCTTCCGTTGGTGTCGGGTAAGACACCTACTGCTTGACAATGTCAATAAAGTCAATTGAAGTAGACAATGTACTTGTTTGGACACTAGATAATGTACGCCACCATCGTCATTGTATAGTTCGGACACCGTTGCGATTTTCCTCTCGGGAAATCTTGATTTAAGATGCCTGTACTACTGAATGATTAGCTTATCCGTGCCCGTATATTTGTGTGTACATGCATTTATGATCCTTTCTTGTATATGTCATAATGTGTGTACTTTATCTGGCTAAGGAGTTTTTCCGCATGTGGTGTACACAGTAAAATCCTTTAGTGGTCATTTCAATTTGAAAAGATGGAACAAATGGATGCTTACGGGACCATATACAGGGCCATTTGGTACACTCTTCAGAGTTAAATTAGCGCCAATTATTTACGGGCATACACAGCGAGTATGTATGCACTGTGTAGGTGCGTGTGTGTGTGTGTGTGTGTGTGTGTGTGTGTGTGTGTGTGTGTGTGTGTCTGGAGCCGGTCCACAGTGACGGTCCAGAAATCCCACGCATTTCCCATGCTCACTCACACCAAGCAGCGAGCTCCACCATTCTCTCTCTCTCTCTCTCTCTCTCTCTCTCTCTCTCTCTCTCTCTCCCCCTTATTTTTTATGTCCCTTCTTCTTCTCCTCCTCTACTTTTCATTCTCTTGCTCCCATCCTCACCAACTACCTTCATATATATCTATCCATAGATATCATCATCCATCCATCCATCCATCCATCCATCCATCCATCCATCCATCCATCCATCCATCCATCCATCCATCCATCCATTTATCCATCTATTCATGTCTCATTTTTGACATGTCCCTTATACATCTCTCCTTTTCATTCTCTTGCTCCCATCCCCACCACCTCATATCTATCTATCTATCTATCATCCCACTTCTTGTTTTCAACCCTTCTCTCTCACACACTCTGTCCCTCTCTTTCTCTCGCCCCTGACCTCATCTCCGGACGAGGATAATTACAAAATGAGGACACCGTGTTTCAGCAGTCATTTCGAGGTCACAGGCTCACGTTCGCGTTTTTGTTTGTGTGTTTTTGTGTTCCTCCCTCCAGCACAGTGAAACTTTGCCAATGTTCTCCTGCATTTACCTCCACCCACGACCCCCGAGCAAGCACGTACTGTACAGTACATACGTCCCCTCCATACTGCGATTGCTCAAAAACGTAATCACTGTAATCTCCCTCTAGCCTGCGGAGTTGGCAGAGGCAACCCACCATGCTTTGCTTCTTCTTGGAACATTACGTCCACGCCCGGCAAGATGTTTTGTTCAAGAGTGGCAAAATGTGTGATTGCGGAGAAATGTGGCACGGTTTCGCAGAATGCCAGCCCGTTGAATGCGCTCGCTCCAGAGCTCTCTGTTTGTGTTACAAACCCTACGTGCCAGTGAACTGCCACGTGGAATATACATCTCATGACCCTGTTCACATGGGAGGCTGGAAAGAGACACTCGAAGAGAGAGCACAAACAGAATGCATGCCGTGCATATGCATGCGTTTAGTGTGCATGCATTTGTGTGTTAACCACATCACACATAAACCCTATATATAATAAGCCCTACATACTTCGTTGTTAGACGAATAGCAAAAATAGCTGATCTATAGTGATCCATGTCGTTTAACGCATTGTGAACCTGTAGATCTACTACTTTTTTACATTTCTTCTCCTGGAAGATTTTAACATTTAGTTATCTGCTATTTTGACCTTGTTTCCCTGAAAAGGTAAAACATTTTGGACTTATTTTTTCAATAATAACATGACCAAGATAGGGACTCCAGGTTGAACGTGGTTAATGCGCACGCACACACACACACACACACACGCACGCACGCACGCACGCACACGCGCACGCGCACGCGTCGTCCCATGCATGGACAACATGTACTATATGCTGCATCTGAGTAACTGCTAAACCGGCCACACATGCATCTGTCATCTGGTCGTTCCATTAAGTGTGTTAGGGGATGCTAGGCTTCAGAGCAGGTTGTCAGTCAGTGGACGGTACGGTGGTAGGGCAGTGGTTCTCATGCCTTTCCTGGATCAGGGCCCACTTCACCAATTCTTGAAAGTGTTCGCGGCAGCCTTTTTGGCTGATCAGATGGGTGGTGGTCTCGTGCATTTTCAGAACAAGTTTATCAAGCAATCGATTGTGTTTTCCGTCTTGAATCAGTGGTAACTAAGATAGTATACTTTAATTTATTGGCATCACCATGAAGGTTTTAAAGAAAAATTTAATATTTTTACATAACAAACCATAATAAACAAACTAAATTTCTTTCATATTAATGTTACATTATCATAAAAATCTTAAGTGTTTTGCCAATTATTTTGGGGGCTCACTTGCAATATCCTCACGGCCACAATTTGAGAGTCACTGTAGTAGGGGGATTGAGAGGGGGGGGGGGACTTAGCCGCGGGGCTAACAGGGACTGGTATCTCACTCACCTCTTTTTCAACCCTTTTCATATCAAGGTCCATTATTTATTCAGCATTTGAGCCACGGAACCACCGTTTGATGAGGAGATAACAGGCAAACGTTTATCGAAATACAATTCTTTTAATGTTTAACAATAATTTAACTATTGAGAGCGTAAAATGAAACCAAATGGACCCGTAAAAGGTCCATCTGGTTACATTTTACACTCTCAAGAGTTGAAAAGATCTATAAGGGGGGTCCATTTGGTTACCAACTCTCCATCATTTAGCCGGGGACCACCTGGAACCCCCCCTCAAGGACCACTGGTGGTCCCCGGACCACTGGTTGAGAACCACTGATGTAGAACACTACCCCTGTGGTGGCAGCAGGAGGTGTGGGGGAAGGGGGCTGGATGTTTCTCCCCGCCGGGCCTGGACATAGCTCACATAACTGGGCCAGCATGGGACTGTGCCTGCGTATGCTCCGGGGGCAAGAGCACACCCCTATAATAGCCTCTTCTCATCAAGCAGGTCTCTCTGCCTGGCAGTGTTCATTTCGTCGACTAAAACTATGACGAAAAATGTCTTGTTGACACACCTTTTCTCACTGGCGAAAACTAAATAAAAAAAGAACTAGGCTACGACTAAATATGTTGACAATTTTGTCCACGAATAAAAACTAGACTAAGATGTTAGGGAGGGACTTGTGGACAATAGATCCAGTAGACCTAAGAGACAAGAGACTAAGAGTCATTTTATGTTTGGTTGCGCTCGGGTGTGGCGCTCTGAAAATAGCCGATCTACAAGCTCACAACGCGTCGACCCGTTGTGAGCTTGTAGATCGGTCATGGGGCTCAGGAATCGAACCCGCGACTCATTGTCAGATTGCAATAGAGTCTACTGATATATGCGCCTTAACCACTAGGCCATTGGCGCCCCTGTATAGTATCTTTGATTGATTATATTGAAATATGTGGGAGTATCACTGGGAGTGTTATTGCTGTGTATACTGTATCTGACCAAATCAAGGCTAAACTATGAATTTACCTTTTCACAGTAGTTGCTGTATACTGTAAGTGACTCAGATAACATGCATGGATCACCAATATCCATTACTTTGGTCATTGAAGTCTACATAAAAAACACAAGAGAATCAGGCCTTAAAGCCACTTTGGAACGCTGTTGATTGTCTAAATCAATCATTATTATTAAATACATTTTACATCACCTCTTACAACTTGCTTATATCCCCTCTATGGTTCCCTTTCTGTTTTATCTTGTTTAAAGTTTTGTTTTGTGTTTAGTTTTTTTTACCATTACCATTATTACTATAACTGTCATGATCATTATTAATACCATTGTCTTTATGAATACCATTATTTATATCATTACATTAGCATGATTCATCATCATAGTCACCATTATTAATATCATTGCCTTGCTCAAGCCGCCTGTCACTGCTGCCTGTATACATGTCAATCTGAAGGAGAAACATTCATGTCGTACGTGCCTCCAGGCTGCCACAAGAATTAAGCACATAGGTGTAAAGAAATGCCAGTCAGCCTCTCCTGCAGCCCCCCTCCTGGCGGTACAGCGTGCTGCACTGGCGAGGCCCGGGGCCCAGGAATGCTGTGCCCGTCTGTCTGTCAACAGAGAGCTACCTTCCCTGGCAGATGCCACAGAGACCATTCTGTAACCTGGCCCAGGCTGCATTTCATAGAACCTGGACTGGTAGTAGCACGAAGGCCCTGGGGCTATGGAGGAAGACTGATGGATAATGTGTGTGGGTGCCTGGTGTGTGGGTGCCTGGTGTGTGTGTGTGTGTGTGTGTGTGTGTGTGTGTGTGTGTGTGTGTGTGTGTGTGTGTGTGTGTGTGTGTGTGTGTGTGTGTGTGTGCGTGTGCGTGTGCGTGTGTGTGTGTGTTTGTGTTCTTTATCCATTGGTTTGGAGGTTTGTATGATGGACAATCAACGGTCCATTATAATGTTTTTAAATGCAGTTATTTTCAGAATTAAAGGACCATTATAAGATGACACCATTTCTGTCCACTAAAGTCTGTGTCTCTCAGGGGAGGTCCGTGGAACAACCTTTTTGGCTGTGCTGGTTGCCTGCTCCAAACACATGAAAAACACTCTGCTTGTATGATCAATTAAAATTTATATATATTATGAATGTTATACTTTAGAAAACAGAGTATGGGCAATAGTCTGGAAACATACATATGTTTCCATACTCATTTCTTTTTTCCATACTTGGACATTACCCAAATCAAGTTTCATACTTTCCATAATTGCATAGAAACCCTGAATACAGTTGTTACATACTGACTGTTAGATTGTACCTGTTTTGATAACGGCATTGGTTAATGGTAATGATTTTAATATGGTAATGATTAATAAACTAATAATCTATACACAGTATGCTACATCCCAAATTCTCACCTTATGCTGCATTTCTTAGACTCCCCATCTCCTGTTCTCCTCCAGTCTTTGATGTCTGTAATAAGAAACTGTTTATATTATCTTAAAGTAGACTAATGGCTAAGGCTGCTCATATTTAGTTAACATTTTCTATACAGTTACAACATGCCTATGTAATGCTACGCAAGAAGGTTATATATCATATCCTGTTATTATAAACTAATATGACAATGTGACAAATGTAAAAACCTGACCTAGTTAGCAAGGTATCAGTTAATGTCATATAATCCATGGGTATAGAATATAGATTTGCCTTTAGAACTTTGCAAACTTAACTGCAAAGTTGAGGACAGAGTTCACAACCACCCCCATGCCCTCATTCCAGAGATCCCCAGTGTATTAAGTTCTTACACCTGTCCTCAGTTGTTAATTACTCCTACTCACCTCACCTCAGCCAATGACACACAGCCACTCCGCATTCCTCTCACCTGTCCCTCATTAGCTCTCTTTGTAATCAGCTAATCACATTCCATCTCCCCTCCCTTTGTACATGCCACTGTTGAATTTCACTCTAGGCAGTAGTGATTCATCTTACTTTGTATAAGTGTCTAGCCAGTCACAGATTGGACAACCCAGTGAACCCTCTGACAAGAAAAGGCATGAGAAGGGTTAAAAGGTAAGCCTTGCCGAGCCATGTGGCAGGAGCATATCTCCTGTGTAGCGTGAGGCAGCTTCACGTACAAGTACATCCCCCAGTCATGATGTTCAAGTGCACCCCCTGGATGTCGTACCCCCAAAACAACCCTTGATGCTGAGCGGGGAAGGATTGGGTCCCATTTTTATAGTCTTTGGTATGACCCAGTCGAGGAATCGAAGTCGAACCCCGACCTCCCAATCTCAGGGCACTTAACTAGGGCAGACACTAACTGCAAGGCCACTGAGCTGGTGAGAAGGATTAAATAACTGTAAAATGTCCCTGTCTGACGATTCGGGTTGGTCGTCACTCTGACAACCAACCGACAACCAAAAAACTACGGCATTACCATCTGTCCGGGCGACTACAGATCCCATAGCCTGTTAAATACTGTACAGTTTAACCCAGCCCACTGAGAAAAAGAAAGAAAAAAGATGAGAAATAGAGTTCACAAACTCTATTTGAGACAAAGATTTTGTCTGGGAAAAATTAGCCTGGTCTGCCCTTGCATATGCCAATGGGCAATGCCCGAGTGCAATTTCAGATCAAGAGATGGCAATTTTATTCGAGTGAAACTGAAGGTTTCAGGTGGGAGAAGAGTCGTGGTGTGGATGGAGGAGGCCGTCCATCACCCCTCACCACCCATTTCACTGTCTCTGTTCTTCTTCACCTCCATATATCTCAGTACCTCAGATATTTATAATGAATGGTGTTCTCTATGTGGGCGGTGGAGGCAGGGGAGAGCTACCTGAGTGATGATTCTGTCTGCACACGTTAACACACACACACACACACACACACACACACACACACACACACACACACACACACACACACACACACACACACACACACACACACACACACACACACACACACACACACACACACACACACGGAGACAGACAGACAGACAGACAGACAGACAGACAGACACACAAACACACACACTAGCACGCCTGACCTGCTGGGAACAGGGTCTTGCTGTATCAGGCCTCTGCAGCAGTGGCAATTAGACAGGTCCGAATGGAGTACAGGCTCTCTTCTCATTCTGTCAGTCCCCATTAGAGTGAGAGAGAGAGAGAGAGAGAGAGAGAGAGAGAGAGAGAGAGAGAGAGAGAGATAGGGATAGGTCAAACCCATACACTCACACACACACGCACGTGCACACACGCAGAGGCCGCACAGTAACCTTAAGCCCGATTTGTACTTTCCAGAGTCGCATGTCAAAAAGAGCCGATCTGCAAGCTCACAATGCAGCGCCATGCACTGTGAGCTTGTCGAGCTTGCACATTTTTACACATGATGTTTATGTTTGTATATTGTCTTATGTCAGAGTTAAGTCCTTGAGGTTCACTGTCCAACTCCAAAATGAATCACCTGGAACTTCATTAATCTGCCACGGTAGAGCACTTCCTAGATTGAATCCGACCACTATCGCCAAAATGACAACACCACTCTATGATCAATGCTCTAATCACTGTAGATATTGCCTCATAGTCAGATGATGAAATGCATTCGGTTGAGTGAGATGGCAGAATCTTGTGTGTGTGTGTGTGGGTACAATTATGAACAAACCATCTAAGATGTCATTGCTAGTAGAGCCATATTCTGGACATGAACTGCAATAATGAAGCCAAGAACCTGGTGGCCTTTCCCATCCTGCCAGCAATTGACAGTGTGTGTGTGTGTGTGTGTGTGTGTGTGTGTGTGTGTGTGTGTGTGTGTGTGTGTGTGTGTGTGTGTGTGTGTGTGTGTGTGTGTGTGTGTGTGTGTGTGTGTGTGTGTGTGTGTGTGTGTGTGTGTGTGTGAACCAGAAGGGTATTGACCAGAGACGTGTCCAGAGACCAGTGCTTTCTACGTTGCCTTTGTCCCCACGTCTATTAGCCAAGTGCGGTAATCAAGCTGCTAAAGTATGCCTTATTACAGTGTTTGTCATTTAGCCTATTAGCAATGGCCTTACCTCATGGTTTGGTCGACTCCAGTTGCACGGAAAAGAGCACAGTCAGCATGTGAAATGGGCTGGAGCAGGCTGGGCGAATTAAGGGCTATAGAGAAGGGCGACACAGGCCCATCACTCCAGGCTATCAGCCCGGAGAACCAGCCTTGGAAAGAATACTGTAATGCCTCATTTATGCTCCACGGTACAAAGGTGTCATGCACCAAAGATTGCAGATCTACAAGCTCACAACGCGTCACGGACACGACGCATTGTGAGCCTGTAGATCGGCTATTTCTGGCCAACGACGCCGTCAGGCACGACCATTAAGTATAAGTCTGGCTTAATAAAACCTCAGGACACAGTCAAATGCCCGCGTCACTGGAGGGACCTGGTATGAGATCATCATTATGTAAACCAATACTCAGGGAGCACAAGAGGCCTAATCTAAATAGTCACAATGCCCAGCGATCATTAGTGATACAAAACAGATGCTACATAGAACGGTCATGTTGAATTTATTGTGGACAGTGGAGACTGCTGTAGGAAAGCAGGACATATGAGGTAGGGAGCTGAACTGGTAATCAACAGCGTTGATCCCCGGTAGCAATAGAATGGTGTAGTGCAGTGGTTTTCAACCTTTTTTCGCGCCTAGGACCCCCAAATTGACACATATTAGCCCACAGACCCCCTTTTGAAAAGATATGCCAGGAACTCAACCATTTTGATTTCTTGAGGGTCCCAATCGACACTGTATCATCATCATTAGTGTTTATTTAACTCTGAGAGTGTACAAATGGAACCAAATGGACCCGTTAGGGTCCATTTGGTTCCATTTGTACACTCTCAGAGTTACAGACACATAAGGGTCAATTTGGTTTTGGCTAACTATTAATTTGGCTGGGGACCCCCCCCAAGGACCACTGGTGGTCCCCGGACCACTGGTTGAGAACCACTGGCGTAGTGGCTATTCCAGTTGTGTGTTGGCCTGACAAAGGTCAGCTGGAAGCGAAGGTGGACGGTATTACATCTCTATGATTCTCACCAGCTGTGCCAAAGTGCCCTTGAGCACATTGAGTCCTACATCATATTGACCAGAGCTTACTTCCCTACAAGCTAACAATGGCTGTCACATGAATAGACATCTATTTTTCTTTCAACAGGATTGGTCACCATGACTACTGTGTACTGTCACAAATCCACTGTATGATAACAAACTTAAACATTTTAAATAAACAAGTGCAGCTTATAATGGTAGCATATATTTTAGGTAAGACATATCAGACCAAACAAACAGCAGGAACAGTTAAACACATCTGTATTTTTTTTTATTCTACACATAAGCAGCGAGTTATCTGATTTTGGAAGGTGTGTTGGCTGGATGGTAAGAGGAAAATCTGGTTTAACACTGTGTAATGGTGCCCCCTTCTGGCCAACTCAAATACGTCTCTAAATGTGTCTAAAGCAGGGGTCTGCAACCTTTTTGACATGAAGTGCCTTGTTTTTATTTTCGTGATAGTCAGTGTGCTAAACCAACATTAAGTTTAAATATGACACCACATCAAAATATATTTCCAAAATATTTTGATTGTGGATATGACAACCTTTTTTTTATTTTTATCTTCTTTTGAAACATTATGATGTACTGATCATTAGATTCAGAGCAATAACCCTCTAGAACCTGAACTATGAAGGAAAGGTCAGAAAATTCAAAATTTTTGAAAAGGGACACTTTATTGGGTCTTAAAACATTTTTGATTTTGTTTAATTTTTTTTAACATTCCTTTGTATCATTTATTTGTTGTATCATATTTGATACAAGGGGTATTAAAAGAATATTTCAAGTCGGTTTTACTGCCTCCCCCTGGCCAGCCGGGGCGCCTGATGGAGGGGAAAGGAACTGGTTGGAATAACGTGTTCCTTCCACACGCTACGTCCAACCAGGGAAACTCTCCCCTGTCAGGTGATAAGAAGGTCAGTTAGCTCTCATGCATTGAAGGAGGCATGAGCTCGGCCCTGGCCTCCCTAGGTTGGCAGAGGGAGTGTAGTGCCCAGGATTAAATAGAGATTGGCACTGGGTGTAAAAAATAGGGTTACAAAATCGTGGGATAAAATTTTGAAACAAAAAAAAAATCAAGTCGGTTTTAACATTATAAAACATTTATTTTAGACCTGTAGTATCAAATATGATACAAATCGTAAAGGACTATAGACCTGTAGTATCAAATATGATACAAACACTTTTGACATCATAAAAACCAAACTCAAATGCTAAATTTTGAGAGCTCATAAGTGCATTCAAGTTATCCAACACTTATTTCAAAATATTAGTAAAGATATACTAGGAAAACGTACCCGAACTGCTTAAAAAATAATTGTTTGTTAGTAGTGCATCAACCTCTCCTGTTTAGTTGATGGCAGCCATTTTGGGTCAGACCACCTGAGGCTCTGTAACTACCTGCAGTGCAAATGGTATGGTCCAGGGGGAAGTGGGGATGTGTCAGATATGATACAACAGGTTCTTGGTCCAAGTATTCATTACACTGATTTATAAAAAAATCAGTGTAATGTGTGTATCATATATGATACGTTTGGTGACATAGGGATAAACCCACCTATGTCCCAGGCAGACTCCCTCCCTAGATAGAGTTCAGAGTTTCAATACATGTAGAATTATGTGCAGGATGTAATTTGCGTACAGATGTGATGGGACTTAATTTAACTGACTACATTTTTAAAAAATATTTCATTTAAAAAATAAAAATCCTTTCTCTCACACATATGCCAGTGTAACTTCATGTTGCCAGACTCATATCAATGCCAGTGTGCCAGTGATCACCCTCCCCTGTGCCAATGTTGGCCCCCGTGCCCATCCCTGGTGACCTAGTCTAAATGATAATCTGAATTGTCAGTCAGAAATAGTCTACCTTGTTGACTGCCCTGACATGTGGTAGTTAAGCATTTTTTATTTTATAACATTTTATCCCACGATTTTGTAACCCATTTTTCACCCAGTGCCAATGCCTAAGCTTGTAATCCTGGGCGCTGCTCTCCCTCTGCTAGCCTGGGGAGAGCCCCCAACTGAGCTCATGCTTCCTTCAACGCATGAGGAGTGAGCAGGCCGCTTCTTATCACCTGACAGGGGGGAGTTTCCCCGGTAGGACGTAGCGCGTGGAAGGAACACGTTATTCCAACCAGTTCCTTTCCCCTCCATCAGGCGCCCCGGCTGACCAGGGGGAGGCAGTATAGAGACCTGGATTACTGCATGTTTTTTGTGAGGGTACCTGCCCTAGGGGACACGGGGAGAACACTCCACACAGAAAGACCCTTTCGTCAACCCCACCTAGGGTATGGGCACTGATGACGTGGAGGAGAGAACACGCCCCCAGCGCCCACAGCGTCCCAGGCAGGAATCGAACCCAGGATCTTCTAACTGTGAGGTGACAGACCAGACGAATCTGCCAGTGCAAAAAAAAAAGCCCTCTGCGATTTGGGTCTGGCACCGCTCCATTGTGAATCCATTTCCTGCTGTCTGGGGTGACCAATCAGGGCCCAGTATTCAAATATGGGAGACTGTAATTGGTAGTTGGTTGTAGTTCTAACCAATTGCGACCAGAGCCACTATTTTGATCCCGCCCCTTGGAAAGAAAACTTCCTCATAGAAGCACCAGACTCATATCCACGCAGTGATATAGTCTGGCCACGCGAGGCTACGACAGCGCTACCGACTGCAGGCGCCACCGTGTCCCCTGTAGTTAAGCATTTTGACATACAGTAAGGGCTCATAGTGTGAAAGGACATGGTATGGGAGAATTCTGTAGTAACTATACGTTTAGTGCAGTAGTATGCTACTGTAGCCTACTACATGTATAGTCAACGGAATTCTCCCATACAATGTATGGCTACTGTCAGTAGTCTAGCGATCAAAACAGGATGACAGCTGACCAGAAGTTACGTACACAGCAAAAGCAGAATAGCAACCAACTAACATGAAGACTGGGCATAACAAGACATGAGATTCTTTCCAGTCCAGTCAAAATAGGGGGAAAAGGGGTGAAATCGGTTGAATTAATCTGATAGGCTAAATGTCTCTACTGTATATCAACTTTCCACATTTCAACACCAGAAAACCTGTCCCTTGAAATATGTCCACCGTTTCATAAGCGAGAGCACAGCAGCATCCTACCAATGACCTTAAACATCAGCTGTGTGGAGGGCCCGTAGACAAAACTAAAATTGGCACACCAGGCACTGACTGGGAGCCATCGTCTCACGCCCTGAGGGACCGTCACACCACCTTGAACTCCGCGGTGGGCCGTGTGAAGCCCTGCCAAGCCTATGAACACGAACCGGGGTGGGGGGGGGGGGTTGGAGCGGTCGGGAGGAGACAGCGTATAGAGGCGAGAGAGAGAGAGGATGCTGTTCCGCCCATCGGACAGGAAGACAAATGATGCACGGACAGATGGCCACTTCACATAGCTGCCTTCTCAGTTAGATTCTCAGCTCCAACAGGACAGACCCGGGATCATGTGGATGGTTTTGGATCACGCTGTGGCATGCAACAAAGTGTGTTGACCACCAAGTGAACTCTGTTAGAACACGGAGCACCCCAACTACAGACTCACTGGTTCTCAAAGTGGGGTCCAGGGACCCCCAGGGGTTCCAGAGGGGCCCCCAGCTAAAATAGTTAAAGGAGTAGTTCACCCCCAAAAATTAGGTATTTTCTATCAAAAGCCTTGAATTCAAGGAGATTTATTTTTGTTTTTGTCGCATTCCTGAGCCAATAATTTTATGACCGGTTGACTCTCAATGGAGACTCTTTCAGTCTCCTACCGGACACTCCACCGGTCATCAAATTATTGGCTTAGGAATGAAACAAAAACAAAAAAATCTCCATGAATTCAAGGCTTCATGGGGTGTGTAATTGATAGAAAATAAGTAATTTTTTGGGTGAACTACTCCTTTAATATAGCATAAAAACTATAACCCTACCCAGTATGGTAACAGGATAGGTGGGCACCAAGGGAGAGCGAGCACCTCTGTGTTATATTGGCTATTTTTTCCAAAATGTTTAATATTTAAATGTAATATTTAAAAAATATATTTTAACAACACAAATCTTTTATGGGGGTCCCTGGCACAAAATATTTTCTGATGGGGGTCTGCGGCCATATACATATTGATATTAGTCTGGCATGGCCAGACTAATATCACTGTGAGAGGGCAATTTTCTTTTTGCAATGGCAGATTCGTCTGGAACCAGGCTAGTTCTAAATGGTCCCTTACTCTCAGAGTAATGGGGGTCTTTGAAATTAAAAGGTTTGGGGACCACTGTGCTACACAAATGGAACAGAGCCTTAATTTGTATAATTGGTAAGACCTGTGAAGGAAGTAAGGAATAGGCCCAATTTCTTTCCAATATGGCTGCTGTGCATAGAGCCTTTTTTATTATCGGTAGGCCTATACCCAGTGGTGGAAAAAGTACTCAACTTTTTTAACTTAAGTAAAAGTATCAATACTGCAATGTAGAACTCTGTTAAAAGTACAAGTCAGAAATTCAGAATTGACTTAGTATTGAAAGTACCAAAGTAGAAAGTACTCATTATGTAGAATGTCCCATTTCACAAGTTTTCAAATGTATAAAATGCAAAGAAATCTTTTGAAAATAGCAGATCTACAAGCTCACAATGTGTTGCATTGGGCCACTTTGTGAGCTTGTAGATCGGCTGTTTTAAAATGGCCGAATGTGTATAGGGCTGATTCGAAGTGGGAAATGTATCTTTTGTAATCAATAATCAAAATCTACAAAGTAACTAGTAACCAAACTTTTCAAATAATTGTAGTGGAGTAAAAGTATAATATTTGCCTCTGAGATGTAGTGGAGTAGAAGTAAAAGCACTGAAAATTCGAAATACTCCAGTAAAGTAAAAATACTTCAAATTTTTACTTAAGTAAAGTACTTCAGTAAATGTACTTAGTTACTTTACACCACTGCCTATACCATAATCACCATCACCATTGTCAGGAAAGCAGCAGACAGATTGTGACTTGAATGGGAATTGTTTTCCCAGTGGCCACAAGGTGGCAGCCTAACTGGACTGATTGGGTTGCAACTGCAAGGCATTTAAAGATTTGACACACCTATCCAAAAACACATCACTCTTCAACACAGCAGACACAGCACATGAAATCCCATCCCCAGTTACTAATATTATATAAAACATTCATGGTGTGAGAGAGGGTACAGTTGCCATGGACTGGCCTTGGCCTGAGAGTAAAGTGGGCTGCATCAGCAATTTAATTGATACACGTGGGAATAGGGAGGTATAACGCGGGCAATACAGAGAATTCTGGAACTCAAACAAAAAACAGGTGGTGATCCCCAATATCAAGAGATTACAGACAAGCAGCACAGGCATCTAAGCATATAAATCAGCTGTATGGAACACTCATGCAGCTTTTAAGTATAACTTAAAGAGGAATTGGATGTATGCGAAGGACAGCAATGTAACACACTCACTTCATGTTTTACATCACATACACACCATCATTACACAAAAATAAAAAATACTAAAGTGATATTTAAGTAATATATATATATTTTTTTTTAACCAAATGTTTTTTGTAAAAAAAACAAAAAAATTAAGCTTTATATTTTAATCATTGCTCTAGAATGTTTGTTCAATAACAGGGGTCTCCCTGTCTTTCCAGCTCTTTAAATACATTTTCAGTTGGGTTGCCAATTTCAGCCAATCAGGAGAGCATACCCACTCAAATGGGATACAGGATAAACATGTGAACTTTGAAGTGATGGGTAGTACCATCACGTCAAAGTTCACATGTTTATCCTGTTTCCCATTTGAGTTCTCTCTCCAGATTGGATGCATGATATTTAACCCTATAGCAACAGTAGCAAACTTCTGATTGAAACCCCCCCAGTACAAATAGAGTTTGCTGATATCATTGTAGTGATACATTTCAAAGCATTGGACAACCAATCAATACTTCCATTTTCAATGAATCCATTATGGCACTGCTACAATGACATAAACTTAACTTGGCAAATCTGACGGAATTTACGGCCACTGACAATATTTGTTCTAGTTCCGTTTACTATGCAAAGATTACTGATGTCTATTTGTATGATGAAGCCAAAGGCAAGTTTCCAACAAGTGTACAGGACAGTAACATTATATTGAATTGATCTGATTAAGATGTCTACCAACTGCCTTTATCTTCTTCCCTCAAGCATCTTAGAAAATGTTGTAATCTCCTTGGAAACGGATTTGCTGCAAATAGTTAACAGCTCTCTCTTATCAAGCCATTTTCCTAGGGTTTTGAAAACCACAAATCCTATAAGAAACATATAAGAAATGAGCAACTACAGTCCTATATGAAATCCACCCCAAGTAAATTGACTGGGAAAGTTGTCTTCACAATGTTGCATCTTTTTAACCTAAAAGGATAACTTCTATATAGTCTGGATTTTACCCCTTCACAGCTCTGAGACTATTACAATTTTGAACGAAATCCATCTAAACACTGATTCTGACAAAGTTTTGATCCGTGTTACTGGGTTTCAGTGCAGACTGGAAAAGCATCGTATTTTCTGGTACTATTTTGTCTACACTGGCAACTACGCATCCAAGCAAAACACCAAGACACGTGGATATCCCCAAGGATTAATCCTTGGCCCGCTTCTGTTCAAGCTTTACTTAGTTTTGCCAAACTATTTAAAAACATCTTTGGCACTCTTCTATTCAACATTTACATGCTTGTGTTTGGCCAAATTCTTAAAAGAAAAGAAAAAAGAAAGATATCACCATAAAGTTGCAGCTGAACTTGACACTCAAATCTACACAACTCTTCACTGAAAGTGAGAGTGCATTTAACAAATCAAAGATTGAATGTGCAAACATTTCCTGCACCAAAGACCATTGTCCTTGGTGCCAAAGAAGAAAGAAAAGTTAGCAACGTTTTTTCAGGCCTCCCATAAAACGCAATCAGACAGATACAGCTCATTCAGATTGCAGCTTTTAGAGTTCTAACAAGAGATATATCGTCAGTGTCCAGCCGGGACCAGCTAACTTTTTTAAATAATAACATATGAAAAGTATTAAAAAGCGCCTCTGACGAAAACTCCTAACTCCATTGGACCCTCAAACTGTCCGTCAAAAACAAACAACTCCCCCCTCCTCTCAGGCTCTCGAGAAGCTCTGCTCTGTATGAGGCAGACAGGGAGAAGATTTTTCAATGCTTTTGGGAGAACATAAACTGGGAAGAGAAGAGAATGTATGTGCAAGGTTTGATAGATGTCACCCCAGTAAAGAGGAGAAGGGTGTCTTCACAAAGGTCATCTGCTCGTGTTTTCTTTTTAAATTTAATGGACAGAGAATGAGTGTGTGCAGGAGTTTGTTTCAAACATCTCCAAGAGCTCAAGGAGATCATGCCAAAAGACTTTCACAGCTTTTATGACAATCTAAAGCACTAAGAAACACCCACCACACACACGCAACACACAACACACAACAGTGTGATAATAAAATGTTGATAGGTATAGGTAAATTCAACTGTGGTTGTTATTGTTAGTGCAGTAGGCTACAGATTTGACAGATTCTATTTTTCATGAATGTATTTTGTATTTATATGCCATTTATTTATTGTTGGTGTGCCATGATCGCTTTTGTTAAATACATGATTGAGTATTGAGGCAGAATTGTTTGTTGCACTCAACTGTAGAAGAACAACAGTGGTAACAGTTAGATCCATGGTTGTTTACAATGCATGTTAAAATAAAAGTTGTTTAAGTACAGAATTCAGCTTGATCTATATATATGAGGATGGCGCTCACCATAAATAGCTGATCTCCAAGCTCACAATGCGTTGTGATGTGTTGTGAGCTTTGAGATCCATTGCCAGCTGTTCTTATCAATGATGGACAAAACCTCCTAACTCCACTTGCACTGGATTTGGGTAAAGTGGTGATAATATAATGACACATGCAAGTATCTGATAATATATAAAGTCACAATACCAAGTTTGATGAGGCAGTATTGCTTTGTTTAAAAAATATAAGGTTTTCTTCATTTTCTGAAAAATTGATATTTTGTTTTTCATTTCCTGAACAACTACCATTTTGGATTTAGCTGGTTCCGGCCGAACAGCAGAGATATGCAACCTTAACACATTGGACCAATTCTTAGATCTCTGCACTGGCTTCCAGTGAGTTGACTTTAAAATATTGCTGCTCGTCTTTTTGGGGCAGCAGTCACTTGGGAGGTAGGGCGCTCGTCTGGGAATCAGAAGGTCCCCAGTTCGATTCTCTGCTCATCCAGGCTTTGTGTCGCCTGGTTAAGTGTCCCTGAGCAAGACACTTGACCTCCAACTGCTCCCCTGTGTGCTCACTATGAGCAAGCCACTGCTGGGTCAATTTAGAGGAGTACTGTCACTTTTGGGATCACTACAAATCCTTTCCTTCTTTAAATCACTCAATCACTAAAAAATACATCTGACTTGCTTTACCTTCAAGGAGTCTTAAGGTCATCAGGGACAGTTGTAACTGTTCCCAGAGTTAAAACGAGACAAGATGAGGCAGTGTGTAATTATCATGAGACACACTAAAAACATTCATTTTCTCCACCGCCTTAGTAAGCCCTGCAGAGCCATGTATGTCGCAAGCGCTTACCCCTATTTTTTTGTATTGGAATTGTTGTTTGATATATCATGTTGTGGGTATAAAGTACATACAGAGGTGGGCTCTTACGCTAAACTATATCTGTGCCTGTTGAAGCTGGACAGAGGTTCATGTTGATGTGCAAGCACTTGACCAGGGGTTTCAATCTCACTGCTGTGTGTGTGTGTGTGTGTGTGTGTGTGTGTGTGTGTGTGTGTGTGTGTGTGTGTGTGTGTGTGTGTGTGTGTGTGTGTGTGTGTGTGTGTGTGTGTGTGTGTGTGTGTGTGTGTGTGTGTGTGTGTGTGGAGACGGGGGGGGTTAGAGTAATGTAAAATTATGTGTCTTGGTTACACAAGCTCTACTGAGAGGGTCCAGGACGCCTCCTCATGTTGGTGGCTGGGCAGAAGTGGGCTATAAATGCTCTAACACAATATAATACACCTGATGGATACAAGTGTATTGCTGATATAGTGTGAGAATGAGTAAGTTGACCTTAATTTTTGCCATGCCTCTTTTCTGTTCCTTAAATGTTTAACATGCCCTTCTAATGCCTTCTAAAACACACTTTGAATAGCCTTTGACATGTGCTATAAAAATAAACTTGCCTTGCCATAACTCTGCCTAGCCTAATTTAACTATGAGGTTTAAGTGTGTGTGTGTGTGTGTGTGTGTGTGTGTGTGTGTGTGTGTGTGTGTGTGTGTGTGTGTGTGTGTGTGTGTGTGTGTGTGTGTGTGTGTGTGTGTGTGTGTGTGTGTGTGTGTGTGTATATACTGTGTATAATGCATGTATGTATGTATATATATATATATAATACATGTGTATGTACTGTCTGAGAAAAATTAACACTCACGGTTTTGCTGTGCAGATCTGAAGATGAGCTCTTCAATACTCAAAGGTGGAAAGACTGGTGATGCCAGGTTACTTCAATACAACTAAATAATGGCTTTAGTTGTGTATGACACTTCAAATAAACAACCGCAGCCAGATGATAAAGTTCTATTTCAGTGATCTGAAAAAAAAAATGCAATTCTGAAATGAGTGGGCACAAATGGAATCAAATGGACCCTTACATTTTGTGTATGGCAGACCAGACATAGATGAATGAGTGCAAGTTAGAATTAATATTGCCTTTTGAGAACACTAATTCTAACTTCAGAATTTGAAAGCAACAAGTGTAAGGGTAGAAAATAAATCCAGAGCAATGGTAGTTGGGTCATGACGTCTTCATGCCATTATTATGGGGACATAATTAGGCTACATAAACAAATTCAAAGTTTACAACATGAGCTGGTTAAGGTATTAACATTAAAATGTAAAATATTTGCACCTATATAGCTCCAAAACATTTATAACACAACATATTTTTAAAATAGGGATTTGGCTACGGTTTATAGGCTATTATCAATCATAATTATGCAACACAATCAGAGACCAAACGTTCCACTACAGAGAGATTTAGTTTCAAAAATTGTCTTGACATACATGTTATATATTCTATAACTACTTTTGGGGCTGATGAGAACGAACAAACTAACTTTTACAATAATTAAAACCTCATTAGCTATCTCTTGTGTGTATCGCATGTAAACGTTTAGCTAATTCGTTCTAATTAATGTAATGAGTCCATTCGCTTCTAATTATTCTAATTAGCTAAAAGCAAGACAAAGCCCGGGGGGGGGGGGGGGCAGAAGATGTCCGACATTCATAAAGCGCCACCACCTTGCACCTTCTCATGTCGAGTCCTAAAACATTTGTTTTCTTCTCTAATTAGTGTGGTTGCCCGAATGGGCAACCAGACTATTGTTTTACAGAAACTTTATCTCTAGATAAACTTTTTTTCTATTCGCTACTCCTCCCACAGTTTATTTTTCCCAATTTAGTGCCATATGTCAAAATGACCGGCCTCACCGGGAATCGTGTGCTTGTATCTTGTTAAGAGATTGGTTGGATAGTTTTATTGATATTGATTTATTAGTGCATTAAATGTCCCCATCCACTTTAATGGAAAAGTGAAAAAACTCAAATTCAAGTATTTTTTTCTCAGAAACCGTAAGAGCTAGAGTTACCAGATTTGGAGGGGAGGTTTATAATTTAGTCCGAAATTATTTAAATAAATAATCACACCATTCGGCCTCATGGTGGCGCTATAACAGCCCACTTTACGTTTTTGGCCTATAACTTTTGAACCGTAGGTCCTAGAATAAAAATCTTTTTTCCCCTAGATTCCTTGGGTCATGACGCAACTCCCCATATAGGCCACGCCCATTTGCGTCAGGATAGATTTTCCGCCATTTTGAATTTTCTTCAAAACACACTTTTAGCTCCTCCTCCCACATATTTTCTCCAAATTTCACAAAAATCGGTACACATTATCTCTGGACCCATGCGATAATCTGGAGTGAAACAGAATTTTGATAGTCCATACCGTTCGTCCGTAAATGGCTTCCGAAGTTAGCGGGAGGGGCCCGTTTTACAAAAAAGGCCACAAATCACTAACGAAACGTCCAGTCAATCCCAAATTTGAGTCACATATCGAGGGTGGTTTACTCAACGAATCCCCAAAAGTATTTCCACTTTGACCCATAGGGGGCGCCACAAATGCACAAAACGTAACCGTTTGATGCAAAAATATGATTTTTGGGGGGATCAATCCTCTCAAAATGAAATAAAAGTGATATCAGGAGTGACGTGACAATATGATTGGCCCGTTACATTTGTGGGAGGGGCCTATTTCCTAAAATCAAAACGGCATGTATCACGAAGGCAGGATCCGATTGACACCCGATTCGAATGGCACGTCACGCGGCCTCCGACGGTATTCCTCCCAGCTTATTCCCCGAGTCCCGGCGGCGGCGACCCGCGACTCGCGTCGGCGCAACCACACTTTGCAATTGCCCTGAATTGCGACGCGTCTAGTTTGATATCACGCGCGCGCACACTACACTATCCTCCCTCTCTCTCAGTGGTGGACATGCCAATGGAAAAGGGGCTAAGCTATGTAGCCTACATTTACTTGAGTAGCCTACTGTAGGCTATACTTTTTTGGGTGGTATTTTTTGTTGTTTTGCAAGCTTTCACTCTTTGACCCCAGATCTGACTCCACTAGTCATTTGAATATTTTTTACAGCAATGCATTGATATTAAAAAGAAAATGTAGGCTATATATATACACACACGCACACGCACATGCGCGCGCGCACACACATACGCGCGCGCGCGCACACACACACACACACACACACACACACACACACAAAGTAAATACTCAATAACTTAAGCGAGAGAGGGAGAGAGGGGGGCTCGCTCGCTCTCTCTCTCCCCCCCCCTCTCTCTCTCTCTCTCTCTCTCTCTCTCTCTCTCTCTCTCTCTCTCTCTCTTAGAGGCCCATGCACTCCGACACGCTATAGCCTCAGAATATCCTCACCCATGCAGCGGAAGTTTTTCAGCAGCTTATCTGTGTCTTTATCTGAGCTGGAGATGTGCTGCAGAGAGACGGGTCAAAGGCTGATGCATCCCAACGGATCTGGGATGGGAAACACATGCCGGTGGAGACCTGTCATGTTCAATTTACACTTGACTTGACAAGAAGAAGTGAGTGGGCTACTGTCCTGCGGAATTTATGTGCTCGCAACAGGCAATTTGCAGGCCAAAACCAAGAATTATGAAAACTCTATGATGGGGTGGTTTAACCAACCTGGCAGTGGCATATTGAGCTTAGACCCAGATCAAATTAGACCCTCCAGAAATGTTTGATTATCCAATCGCATAATTTATCGCATAATCAGCCAAATGGCGCAGCTGTGGCGATTTTTCAAAAAGGGCGCATAATCGCAAATAAAATCAGTATATGCCTATTGCCAAGGGCAGTGATTCTCAAAGTGGGGTCCGGGAACCGGTCCTTGAGGAGGTTCCAGGGGGTCCCCAACTAAATTAGTTATAGTATCAAAATAACTTATAGTAACTTATATAATAGCTTATACGTCTGCTATTTTCAACCAATTTGGAATTATTTTCGGGGGAAAAAAGAGGCATAACACCACAAATCTTGGATGGGGTCCCTGGCACAAAATCTTTTCAAATGGGGGTCCGTGGCCATGAAAATGTATTTGACGTGACATGAAATAGTTTTAGAGGTATAGGGCAGAAGTAGGCCTGCTTATAACGCATGGATTCAGCCTATTTGACAAACACAGAGTCATAAACAAACCTCATGGACAGGAAAGGACCGATGGAAATCAACCACGAACAAAACATTTTCCATGCCGTATGCCTCTCCCCCGGTAATGGTTTACTTTATTTCACCAATTATTGCAGCACGAGAAAGGCCAGTGTTGACTCTCACTGCGCCCGAAAAGGACTCGGGCAGCCATTCATCAGCTCGTGAGGCGCGCAAATAGTCTTTAAAAGTATAAACACCGTGGCTGGGTCGGAGACAGGGGGACCCATTTACCCCGTGGCTGCTGCTAAACGCTGGAGATAAAACAAACGATAATACTGTCTGTCTCCTGTCACCGTCTCCACATAGGCTTTGCTAATAGGCAGCGGTGGACAAAGTAGCCTAGTAGTTGAGTCAAAGTATATAGCCTCCCAGATACGATACTCCTGGTACATTTTTACTCCATGAAGTGAAAGTTGCCCAGTCATATTTGTACTCGCAGTTAAAGTAATAATACATATTAAAAAGTCATATGCTTAAAAAAAAAAGACTTGGGTATTCAAAAAGTAGCCAACACATTTTCAAAGGCAACATTTGGTTTGGTTTTTCCCAGATAGATAATAATAGTGAAAATAGCCAATCTACAAGCTCACAATGCATTGTAGATCTGCTGGTAATTGAAATATGGCTTAGGTGGTTAATTAATGTACTTTTTCCCTGTGGAGTCAAAAGTTCAATATTTGTCTTTGAAATGTTGAGGAGTGAAAGTCACAAGTAAATACAAATACTAAATGTAAAAAGGTACAGATACTCAAAGGCTATACTACAGTACTCGGGTAAATCATTTACTGCCCACCAATAGGTCTAATCTGCAGCGTTTGGAGTGCAGCGCGCTGGAGAGACAACGTTACGCGCACATACTTCTCCCATTTTAACTGTCCCACGAATTGATTGTTTATCATATATTATGCAAAAGAATATAAATAAACTGATCAATTCGACATGGCACGTTTTCGGTGCAATTAAAACACGTGCTATTATTAAATACTAATGTGTGTCACACATGCGACACTTGAAATCCATGGCCTACAGCGTGGGTGGGAAGGTGCAGGTTTGTTGTCATCTGTTATCACGTACAGATAAGGCGGCCAGTGGCTCCAGGATCTCTTGGAGGCAGACAGACAGACAGACAGGACAGAGGAGTGTGTTGCCCCTGGTTTCAGGTTCCGTGTCCGGGGACCAGCCTGGTGTCTACACCACCAGTCCCCCTGGGCCCTGGCGCTGGTCTGAACCATTTCCCCCCGGATTAAACTATTAGGACCAATTCACATGACATCCCCAAAACAAAATTATGCCAACACCTCTCTCTCACTCACACACACACACACACACACACACACACACACACACACACACACACACACACACACACACACACACACACACACACACACACACACACACACACACACACACACACACATCTCCCATGTCATTGTCTCCACCAGGCCGAAGGCATGGCCGAGACTATTTTGCACCCTGTCCCTGTCTGTCCGAGTGTCCATCCGTCACTGAGTGTGTCTGTGAGTGTGACCAGCTAATCTCCGGCACTGTTGGGCCGTTAGCAGCGAAACTGTGCACGCACACTCCCTGGATGCCAGAGCAGAACCTCTGTCCCGAATTGTTCAGTTTGGCCTGTTCTAGCGCCACCAGGAGGCCGATTTTTGCAAAACACATTTGTTGACAGCACTCCTACAGATTTTGTCCAAACATCATGCAAATCGGTACACAATATCAATATCTCTATAGTTATTAAGCGAAACGGGTCAATCAGATTTTTCATATTCCATTCCGAATTGGCTAAGATTGGCTTCCAAAGTTTGCAGGAGTGCTCCATTTTGAACAAAATGCCTCAAATTATGAACACAGTGCGCACAACTTTGCACGCACATTCACACTACGTTGAGGAACAAATTCCACCCTTTTGACATTGTCCTATTATAGCACCACCAGGAGGACGATTTTTGCAAAACAAATCTTTTGATATTACTCCTACAGATTTTGTCCAAACATCATGCAAATCGGTATACATTATCTCTATAGTCATGTGATCATCTCCGAGGAGAACTTTTTCTAGTTTGTTCTGTTGTTCAAATTGTGCATCATGCCTAACTCCAATTAACACTTACACTGCTTGCAAGCTTTATACAAGGCATCGTTTACGTCACTTGAAATGGGAGTCCCAGCCCCTGCAGCCCCCCCCCCCTCTCCACCTCTATGCGTCACGGCGAAGGGGAAGGGAGACCAAGACAAAAAGTTAGTGGGACAGTTGAGACATTCAAAATGCACACTTCACTCCCTCAAGAGCATTCTAGTAGAACAAACTAATAACAAACTTGAGCTGCAGTAAGTCTCTGAGGCGTCTATCTGCCGCATCCATATGACAGCTTAATAGGTGTGTGTGCCAATGTTTCCCAGCCTCAGCAGCACGTCCACTCCCTTCTCCGTAAAGGATATATTAAACTTGGAACAGAGTCATCATGACGACTTGGTTTCTCTGGACATGCCTCCCCCTCCCCGGATGGACTGCGCTCCTCTGCCGACCTCCTCCTGCATGCTGGCCCGCCTGAAGCAGGAGCCGCTCCGGGAGGTGCCGCCCGGAGCCTCGCTGTTTGGAGACGAACTCCACGAAGCCAAAGCCAGGAGTTTTATGGCCTATTATGGAAAACCCTTCGTCGACATGGACATAGTAAAAGATGGGAAACCCGACTGCTTTGATGCAAAGCACAGGAAAGGTGAGTTGGTGATAGTAATACAAAATTGATTTGACCCTAGAATTAGGCCTAGAATTGAGCAAAGAGGTACAGCGAAAGTGCTTCAAATATAAGTCTATTCTCCCTGGGGAGATTGAAGTAATCATATGCAGCCTATATAAAGTATATTATAGGCCTTGATACTGTACAAACACAATATATATATATATATATTTATTTATTTTTAAATTACTACTCGTTTATATGATTTTTTTTCATAGTATAATTTCATTCATAGTATTTGTCTGTCATTAAATGTCTCGATGAATTGAATACACAGGACTCCAATGGAACAAGCCATAGTGCTTTCGTTGGGCTCAGTCCTTTTTAGCATCCCTTTAGAACTGTAGCTACTTTCTGTGCTTTTTTTTTGCAAACTGTTAATAAAGTATTCAATCAATCAATCAAACGCACGGGTATTATCAAATATAACCTAGTTGACAGATAAAACACCAAATAGGCCATTGGCCTAAATAACATTTCCCAGTAAACAGATTTATCTGTGCCTCTTTATAGTTTTAATTGTCATTGTTGCGTAGTAGACCTACCTTGTAAATAACTTTGTTTAGAAGTTATTTACCCCCCTACTCTACTCTGTACATATAGTGCACTATATTTGTGATGATATAGATTTTGTGTTATTTTTATGTTATGTTCATGAATTGAATATATAGGACGAGGACCTCAAGTCCACTAAAGGACTTTTTTTTTGTGTAAAGCCTTTATATGACTGTACTCGTGCTGCATGCATTGCATTGTCTAATAAAATATTCAATCAATCAATCAATCAATCAATCAATCAGAAATGTGTTATATAGGCCAATATCAGCTTATACAGGCCTACAAATATTAGCCCATATTAGACTGCATGCATAATCGCTAAATTAGGATAAAAAAAAACATGCGTTCTTACTTCTTAAAAATAATATAATTGTTTTCTTCCTCTTTTAGAGGAAGACTTCATCGCTCCGAGCCAGACCGTGGACGAGCTGCTGAAAGCGGAGGATCCGGACCAGCGAGCCAAGCCCTGCAGGAAGCGCAGGAGGCCCAGGGTCCTGTTCTCTCAGGCCCAGGTCTACGAGCTGGAGCGACGCTTCAAGCAGCAGCGCTACCTGTCCGCCCCGGAGAGGGACCACCTGGCCGGGGTCCTCAAGCTCACCCCCACCCAGGTCAAAATCTGGTTCCAGAACCGCAGGTATATAGGCCTATTATATTACCAACCAGTGGTGGGAAAAGTAGCCTACTCAAATTTTTTTTTTACTTAAGTAAAAGTATCAATACTGCAATGTAGAAATATACTCTGTTACAAGTAAAAAATCCTTGAGTAAAAAGTACAGAAGTATTGTTCATTATGCAGACATTGAATGTCCTATATCACAAGTTTTCAAATTTATAAAAATCTTTTGAAAATAGCCGATCTACAAGCTCACAATGTTGCACAATGCAGAGCGAGAGAGAGCTTTTTTTCAAATGGCCGAAATGTTTACAGGGCTGAAGTGGTATGTTTTGTAACAATAATCAAAATCTACAAAGTAACTAAAGTTTTCAAATAATTGTAGTGGAGTAAAAAGTATAACATTTGCCTCTGAGATGTGTATTAGTGGAGTAGAAATAAAAGTAGGCTACTGAAAATTGGAAATACTGGAAAAATATATATTTAAAAAAATGTACTTGAGTAAATGTACTTAGTTACTTTTTCCACCACCGATCATGGCAGGTACAAGTGCAAGCGCCAGCGGCAGGACCAGAGCCTGGAGATGGTGGGCCTGCCGATCGGTCCGCCCAGACGCATCTCCGTGCCGGTGCTGGTGCGGGACGGCAAGCCGTGCCTGGAGGGGGGGTCCGCGGCCTACAACACGTCCTACAACATGGGCATCAATCATCATCACTTCGCCTACAACGGCTACCCGGCCTTCAGCACCAACTACCCCAGTGGTCCGGCCTGCAGCACGAACTATGCGTGTAGTTACCCCACGGCAGCCACCATGCAGACCATTCAAGGGTCTTCTTCCGGCAATGGGAATTACATGAACTTCGGGGGACTGGGTGGGGACCTCAATAATGTCCCAAACACGTTTTCCACCGGGAATGGAGTGTCTTCGTTACATGGCATTAGGACGTGGTGAATATAGGCTGGTAACAGGATAGGTGGGCACTATAGGACATCTGAGCAGTGAGCTATATATTAGTCACCGCATGGAGACTTGAATTCATGGATATTTTTGGCCAATAATTTGATGACCAGCGGACCGGTATAGGCAGCAGTTCCGACCCAAAGGAGTCTCCTATACCGGAACCGCTGCCTGCCACAGTCATCAAATTATTGGCTTATATGCGACAAAACAAAACAAATATCCATGAATTCAAGTCTCCATGGGGTGACTAATAGATAGGAAAAAAAGGTCATTTTGGGGGTGAACTAACCCTTTAAGTAATGTAAAGTAGCCTATACATGATGTGCGGTACATCAGACTTAATTTTATCCTTCAACTTCTTGTTTATGCTCCAAAATGACTGGATATACAGGTTTTGTAGCAATTGTAGAAATATTAGACCTTAATTGTCGAATGTATAATCGCATGTTATAATCATGTATACTTTACTTGACTTAAAAACATTTTCCAAATATTTTTTTTTTTAAAAGTACGTTTTGGGGGACGCCCAGATGTCCCTTGTGCCCACCTATCCTGTTACCTATGGCACTGCCAGAATATCACAAATAATCTACCATAATTAATTAAGAAGTAGGCTTGTTCGCTGACTGCGTGTATTTAAATTGTGCTTAATTGTGTTTAATCCCCATTCTAGACTCTGCAACTGTTTGAATAAGTTCGTGTTCTCTAATTTAATAATGCTTTGATTGGAAACAGATTTGCATTATTTTCAGCATCAACTTTCTTTTTGTTTAAATGTGTTTTCATTTAATGTCATGTGATCGTCTCATATAGGGAAGTAAGTTTAACAACATTTGTAATTATAACGAAAATAAACCAAACTGTAATAGTCCTTTAAGGTTAATCGTACAGTTGCCGTTTATTTGAACCCATGAGACCAATAATAACCTGTTGTTTATGTAAATAAAGCTTTCTTCATGAAGATCAGTCCACTTTTTGATGTTTAAACAACGGAATACGCTTTTTAAAACAACTTTTATGTTGTATAATTTGCCGTTTTAATGTAATATCTATTTAGCCGTAATGCAGCAGCAATAATAATAATAATAATAGGAAAAAAAATAGGTTATCGTCACTGATAGATGCTACTAAAAAACCCGACAGCCCATAATTATCTTAAAAAGATGCCTATTAAAAAGGAAAACCTTCCAAAGTCTCCGCAGTGACGCATTTAATTAACGGTCTAATCATAAGAAAAGAAATAAACACTCGGGTGAAACATATCACATGGTTACTGTCAGGTTAAAGTGTTCAAGAGGCTATTAGAAAACTTCCTTCAAGATGTTTGGCTTTGAGTTTAACATTTTACAACCTACAGTCGATCATAGTGAGGCCACCGAGTTCACAGTTTGACAGTAAGGCATTCCTGCTAATATGGTTGTGAACCATAGTAGGCTACCTTTTATAAACGTATTAAATCAACTTATTGAAACCAGTGGTGGGAAGTAAGTAACTAAGTGCATTTACTCAAGTAAAAGTTTTAAAAACTCACAGGTGAGCAGCACTCAGACTCATGGTCTGTCTGCTGTCTGTGGGCTGGATGGCATTGCTCCACTACATTTCAGAGGGATATTTAACTCCACAACACTTATTTACTTTGCATATTAAAATACAAATATTTTAAAAAAAAATCTAATATTAAATAAATATCAGTCATTGAAATATATAAGCTGCCCAGCAGTATACTATATGAATCAATCAATCAATCAATCAATCTATCTATCTATCTAGAGAGAGAGAGAGAGAGAGAGGATAAATTAAGATCAAAGTGATGAACACAATGCATAGTCATTTCAGTGTGTATCTGTGTAGGTTCATTGTATAGACATTGGAGATGTGCCCATTTTTATTGTTAGCTCCAAGCAACGTATATGCTAATGTCAATTTGTTAATTTTAGGTACAGAATTGTAACTTGTAAAACATCTGATTGCATCAGGATTTCTCTATCGAACAGTCCAGTTTAAAGTTTTGATAATGTACCGTAGGCTAGCTGAATAACTTTAAATATGTCAAATCAGATGTCACCCCCGAACATGTTTTTTTTTCGGGTCAGGTGTCACACAATTGGCCTATTTGTTTTCAAATTTCGAAACGGCTATTGTAGCTGAAAAGCTACAAGTTTGCATGTCTGAGATGTAGAAGTGAATGACAATGTTTGCGGTCACAAATTGTAAATACATTCCTGGAAATTAAACATGAGCCATATTTATGAGCAGGTCACATATTGTGCATTATTCTCTTCTTTACAAGCATCAAGGGTACTGACTTTTGACTATCATGCTGATTCAGACAAATATGTCATTATAGTTATGTTGTGAGCCTCAAGCACTAATGGTTTTAGTGAATTAGTGTTTTAACCACATGAACCCTATTGATCTACAAGCTCACTATTTTCACCAAAGAGATATTTGGTGTATATAGAGGGAAGAAAGGAGTGGGCCAAGGATAGAGCCCTGGGGGACCCCTGTTAACAAAGTATATAGGTTTTCTTTTGATTGATATAAAGTACTAAATTTAGATACAAGTTAGAGTCCTGTGTTTAAAATCTTAATTACCGGTAAGTACCAAAAATAGGTTAAAACAAATATACTTATAACAAAATCAAAGTACATATATGTAGACTGGCTGTTCAGAAAAATAAATTTGATATAGCAACTTATCAGCTACATAACATGCACGGATCTTTAATCATTTCAACATGCCTATTTTGGCCATCATAGGTGAAACTGTCCCCACATTTCTATGTACAATCTCAACGTGTCACAATGCAACACATTGTGAGCTTGTAAATCAGCTTTTTGTTGCAATCAATTGTACGAAGTAGGGCTTAAGTGGTCAAATAACAACCTGCAGATGAATAGAGCTTGTACAAATCTCTCTCTGTGCGCCGTCCGACATCCACCATTATAAGACCCCAATCCACTCGTATAGATGTGGCACACCTCACCACTTGATTGGCCCTATCACGACGCTAAATGTAAGAATAGTCCAATTTGCTTGACATAGAGCCAGGAGCCTCGCCTAAGTGTGCAGCTATAGTAGGAATAGGCGAAGCACAATTGCCACCACTTTAAATGAGTAAAGAGATGCTTAGGCATCTCTTAGCTCTCTCCACACGCAATGCTTTGTCTTGTGTCGCAACTATTATTACAGCACATTCTTCAAACACACACACACACACACACACTGAGACTGCTCCAGAACTACACATCCAAAGAGACTTTGCAGCATTTATTGACAGTGAAACTTGCCAACGTTTGTGTGTATAGATTTTATTTTCAGAAATGACAATGTCAGGCGCTTGTGGAAAGGGTAGGGAGGTCATGTAGCCACTCTGGACGCCCGCTGCTCCGAGGTGTTGAAAAGGCAACAGCAGATAACGCAGCCACGCAAGCCTAAAAATATCCCCCCCTCTCGCCTCGCCCAGCCACCCTGCACTGGGAGGCTGGAGGGAAACGGGGATGGAATAATCTGCTTTTCCGGGTCTTATCTGAAGAAAGGCAGAGACGCATTGGTTCCCTATCGCTGCCAATGTGATGGCTGCCACTGCTTTTCTGAGCTTTTCTGCTCTGCTGCAGTCCAGTGCCAGGCTAACACACGTAGAGAGAGAGTACAGCCGTCATAGTAAAATCCTTTAGTATTAAACAACTAACTTTCAACCTGGTGTCACTAGTTTTGCGCATGTCATTATACTGTAGATGAAAATAGTTTCCAAATGTTCAAAGATTGCAAAAATAACTGATCTACAACCTCACAGCGCATTGTGAGCTTATAGATCTGTTATATTTTCACAACGCAACACCATCGTACGACGAAGTATAAAATAGGGCTTAAGTAGTTTACTCAAGAGTATACAAATCTGGGTCCAGTTTTCACTGTGCTCCATACTAACTCCTACACTGAAAAAAAGTCATTTTATTGTGGGCTGTGCTTCCTGTCGTTTTTGTCATTATTTGTTGCTCATTTCAGATGCGACTGTCTTGGCATAAAGAGATTGCATTGAATAAATATGTTGTCTTGTTTTCAATTGATGCCTCATTTTTACAGATTGGAGCAACCTCGTCTTGTATCATTATTATTGGTATAACTATGAATACAACAAAATAACAAACACATGTCTGAATAACTCCTGGAAGACAAGGGTGATCAAAACTGGCCTTTAATCAAGATAAATCTTAGATTATTACAGTACAATATAGTATTATAATTCACTTACTCCAATGTAAATAATAATAATATGTATAATTTATGGGAAAAGAAGTTACACATTAAGCCTAGCATGGAATTTACATCCAGTCCAAACATGATATCAGATGACAAAGTATCAAGTATACAAAGTTGTAATGGTTAAGAAAAGTCCTTAATATTGGATGTATGTTTTATGCATGTACTGTATTATGTGAACTTATGTGAACTATTAACAAGAACACAGAGGGTCCCAAGCAGGTATCAGAATAGTGATACCAGTGCTTCTATGATGGTTTGCACTAATTTCAGTTAGGATCATTTCTCTAATGAAGCTCTAGATTCAAGCACTCAGTGACGGACAGTGTATTTTTTACCTTTAAAGTATACATATTCAAAACTAAACTAAAATTACAGTGGTATTAAAACTTTAAACAACATCTCTGATGTCTCTTCAAAAAGGAAGAAAAAGAAAAGAGTTGGGTTTGGATTAGGAAAATTAAAAGAGTGGAATATATTAAAATAATTTAACGTAGTGCACAGCACTACTAACACTTTAATGTAAGGTACCACCTCATACACAACTGTTTCAACAATCGAAAAATAAATTACCATCTTCTCCTGGAGAAAGTTAGGATCAAAAACAGAATTACAGTTAGTAAGTGACTGTGCAGGCATAATCTACTCCATTTACAGGCTTTATCTTACCCCCCCCTTGAGCCACGCTTTAGCCTGACGAACTGTTAACATTCCACACAGCAGACTTTATGCGTCATCCGTAAAGCATAACATCTGCTGTGATGCACGAGCTGCGTTTAAATAACCTGTGGTGACTCTGAGCAGGTGAGGTAGGCTACCGTGTACAGTATATTTACATAATTGTTTTATGTAGGGCTTCCAGTGGAGAGTACCTGCTCTTACAGGAATGGGAAGAGTCTCTTCTTCAGGATGTAGAGGACCGTGGCGAGGAACAGAGCCAGTGCCAGGAAGATTAACAGTTTATCGGTGAGCTCCCGGCGGTTGTACTTGGTGATGAGCTTCCTGCCCAGCTGAATGGTCCCGGTCATGGCCCTGAACTCCTCGTTGGTCTCGTGAACCGTCCTCGACGAGGTCGCTTTAAACACCAACAATGAAAGAAAACAAACAAACACTGGTCAGCTGAGCACACTGTCAATGGATCGCAATCACAATAATGTTATAGGGTCTTGCTTGTTTGTTCTGTGCAGAATCAATTTGCATCTCAGTGGAGAGAAATATTTGTTTTAACTGAGAAAATGATTTAACCTTTTCAAACTCAGCCATTTCTTTTTTTAACAAAGAAAATAAATCAAAAGACATAAAAGGCTCTGTTCAGTTAGGTTGTTTATATTTGATATGTACAGTATATTTGTATTTGTAGATTTTTCTTATCCAGGAATAAAAACCAAATCAAACCAGTTGCAATATTTAGCAGAAATATCACACAATCTTTGTGTGAATGTCTTTGACTTTTGTCAGTCCACATGAATAAGTCAGTAATGTTCAAGCAAGGGCAACCATCCTTAATAATAATAGCATCCCTATTCTGGACATGTGATAATAGGTGAATGTTGTGGCTAAAATAGGCGAACATTCCTCGAAAATAGCAGATCTACAAGCTCACAATGAGTCACGTTGCAGTCCGTTGTGAGCTTGTAGATCGGCTATTTCTTCATCAATCGTCTGTGGCCCGATGCATATTTAAACTGGGAGTCAACGAAATTAAATAGGTTGAGAATCATTACGCTAACCCCGCTACGTGTTAGGCCTGTCACAATTATTACTTAATCACCTAATCGCAATTATTTGAGATAATCACAATTATTTTGCATAATCGTCATAATCATTTCCATGTTGAGAAAGGTACATTTTGAAACATTTAAAAAAATAGTGGAAATAGCAGTTCTACAAGCTCACAACGCGTTGCGATGTGAGCTTGTAGATTGGCTATTTTCACTATTTTATAACACATTTTTAGTATAAACTATTGAATGTGGCATATTTTGATTTATTTTGATTATTGGTATCGCTCATTTCTTTGTGTATTTAAGTTCTTGTCATATCTGCCCCATGCAAGGCCTAAAAGCCACACAATTAAATGGTTAATCGCAATTATTTGTATGACAAATTAATCGTCAAGTAAATGTCATGATCGTGACAGCCCTACCTAGTGTGGTCATGGTCTCTTCACTCTGTGTCACCTGCTGTGACATCATACGACTGATGCTCATCAAGCTCTCCGTGATGTCACTGGACGTCTGGGCCATGTTCTCTTTGGTCAACTTCCTGATCACAAACAAACGGGGACATTAACCCATTAAGACCGGGAACGCATCTGTGTCATTTTAAGATTTCTTTGGCTATTCAAAAATAGCAGATGTACAAGCTCATAGCTATGAGCTTGTACATCTGCTATTTTTGAAAAATGGTGTAAATCTTTGAATATATTCCTTTTTTTAAGCGAACATTTTTAACTCAAATCTTTGCTTCTGAGGGTCCCTGGAACTAAATATTTTGAGATGGGGGTCCGCGGCCAAATACATATCTGAAAATGTTTTCTAAATCCCAACAGGTTGCTATATCAGTGGTGCTCCAACTTTTTCATGTCAAGGACCCCCAGGATTATATGTATTTAGCCGCGGACCCCCATCTCAAAATATTTTGTTCCAGGGACCACCCCAGAAGCAAAGACTGGAGTTAAAAATGTTCACTTTCAAAAATATATATATATTCAAAAAAAAATCACTCTGTGCCGCGCTATGAGCTTGTAGATCTGCTATTTTTGAATAGCCAAAGACATTTTATATTACACGCTTTCCCGGTTTTAATGGCCGGGCGTACAGGCAAATACATTGATTGAAGATTCAAAGATCCAGGATTCAAAGATTGCATTTGTCACCTGCTCATATGTGTACATGTACAGTGAAATGTTGGTGAGATAGTACCATAATGGAAACAAGTCCCAAGGTCGTTTTTGTGTTATCTTTGTAGCTCAAATGTCTGACTGTACCCCGTGCTGTTTACATTCCTGTCTAATAAAGCATTCAATCAATCAATCAATCAATCAAAACTCCACCAAACAATGTCCAACATATATAATACAAGGAATACTACAAGTACGGTTAAAGCTGCTATCTGAAACTTATTTTAATGAATATCAAATTACTTCTGTTAGTACACTGACGATTTTTACAGTGTTAACATCAACATGTATACAGACAAACACATGATTAAATGCATCCAAATAGTGCATCAAATCTGACCAGCCTGATAAGATACCTTTGTCTCAATGCACTGTCATCTCCACTGAGGAGAGCTTCTTTTTCCAGGTGGTCGATGGCCAGTTTGCTTGCCAGGTTGGCTCTCCTCCAAGCCGTTTGGTTACTGCAAGAACATTAAAATCCAATATTTCAAGAGGAAATATATTACATTGTTTATACACACATACTTATATTTCTAAGGCAGTTCCCCGCTATTTCAGAGTAAAGTATTATCACCTGAGCATCTGTTTCCTGTGTCCCTCTACTTGAACGAGCAGAGCCTGTTTGTCCGACTCTTTATCCTGCTCCATTCCCATTTGTTCCAAATCCTGTGAGAGAAAGGTATGCAAGTTACAACACCGTTGTTTCTTGTGTATTTGGATCCCCATTATCTACTATCTTAGCAGCAGCTACTCTTCCTGGGGTCCACACAGAAATGAATTACATTACATGAAAACATATTGCATGACAGTATAAGAGAACAGTTAAAAACTTAAAATACAACCTAATGTAAAAATAAATAAAAAATCCCTCATTACAACACAATCACAACATTAATGATACCTCAACAACCATAGTTACAATTTCAGGTTTACAACTATACAGATATACTCTACACAGACCAAGACACCCAAGAAACACTAAACAATGTGCAGTATGTGTTAGCTGTAATCAAAAAGCTGAAAGCACCGCCAGCAACGTTTCATGTCCTACCCGGGATTTGAACCCGGCTCTTCCGCATGGGAGACCAAGCTTCTACCACTCTTCCAAGATGGAATCGTCACTTGATGCCACTAGGGCTGAAGCATGAGCTTCAGGCAGTACTACTGCCTGACACCAACCAGTAGGCATCCTATACCTCACACCAGGGTCTAAATGTCTCAATGTAAGAGTAGGGAGACCACCTCCTACCTCTGCAGATGTACTAGTTATAGTATTAACATACTCTACCATACAGATTGGTAACTGTATGGTAGATGTTTTCGTTAAAACACGTTCTGGATTGCACCCTTTAAGGTCAGTGCTACTGTGTGCTATCGGGAGTTGTTTGCAAGTTGTTTGAGATTCCCTGGTTCTGCGTTTACCTGGATCCGCGATCTGACGTTATGGAATTTCTCCTTCACATGAGAGTTGAATTCTGTCAGCTTGTCTTGAGGTCCTGTGCATTCATGCACATCCTGGTTAAGACATTTAGAGCAAAGATGGATGAGACACTCTTACAATCACGCATTATTCACAGTAGTGTCAGCATGTTAATTCATACTCATTGAAACAAGTCACAGCATGTCATCCTCCCATGCTATACACACACACACACACACACACACACCCACACACACACACTCACACGCAAACACTTATATCTTTTATATTGTCTAATCATTGGATACTCCATTAGGCTACTGTTCATTTTATGTTTTTTTTTTTTTTAAAGAAACAAATCTTAGACTTTGATTCTGTGAATATGTATTTGTATTATGTATGTTCACATAGCCTATGTTTTTTTCCTTTGTTTTGTTTTGCAAATATAAATAAAGTGTTGATCATACAAAATGATGAAAAATAAGCTGTCTCAGGAAGTATTAACGGCATTTTCCAACAGAATCTTCCAACATACCGTTCACTATATTTGTAAAATATAAACGAGATCAGTTCAAGGCTGCAGAAATAAACGTCTGTGACAACATGACGTTCTCTAACCACTTTCAACATTGCGTTTAGTCCAATAGGCGAAATGTGCAGAAATGTGAAAATTTGCTGATCTACAAGCTCACAAGGCGTCGCATGGAGACGCATTGTGAGCTTGTATTTTTTTTTCTATAAGCAGATAACGGAAGAGCCGGCACAAACCACCACAATGTCATTCTATGAACCAATGAATGACACGTTAAAAGTCTGGCCACAAATACATCATCACTAAGAGTTTATATGAATTCACCATACATACCTGAATGAGAGCCTTGATTTCTAAGTCAAATTTTAGTATTTCTTGTTCACATATTCGGACGTGGACATCAGAAGACGCCATGTTTACTGTCTGGTCGCTACGGCAAGCCGGACGCTAACCGTTTTGCCTTTCTGCTGTCACTTGGTGTGGACTGTGGAGCCTATGATAACACAGGCAGGGTGTTATCATAGGGTAAACCAAACATCATGCAATATATTAGAATCAGTCGAATTTGGTTTATGTATCAATGGCTTGAAATGCTACACATCTATGATGTTACATATTCTTGTATACTGAAGCATTTGTATGTTAATGCGCTGCCTTGTGTTGACCTGGCATCCTATAGTGTGTATAGTTTCAATGTACAGATTACAGATTTTTGGGGATATTCTACTGTTAGATTGAAGATAGGGTCTAGGTTTACCTATGATCCTAGATTACTATTTCTATGCATTTGATGCATTACCTCGTGTTTACCTTGCTTACTGTAAATCTCTCTGGATTTACGAGCGTCTGGTAAATGCCTAAATTATAAATTGTAAATTAAACACCCTAAAAGAAAGAAAGAAATCCTTACATTGGTGCATAAATAGTGACATCAATGTCTGTGAGCCATTTTGTACTTTACTTATTTTATTTTTTTCAGTTAAGAAATGTAGTACATCCATTTGAAATACAGATAGGGGAAGGGAAGAAAAACTTTCAAAAACAACACAAATAATTACATTTTTGCAGCGACGTTCAACAGTCATTAAACACATACATAAGTTATTATACACAATACAAGAAAAGGGCTCTGTCTGTTTTTTTTGAGTAAAGCACATAAAATAATCTCTCTCAGATTGACTTTGGGAAATAAGTTTGTACAAGGCACCATGGTAGACATCTCTGCACAGCCTCATGTGCGCCTGATTTTAAGGCAGGTTTGTAGAGTGAATATGAAGAATGATCCATCCAGCATGTCGTCCCCTGCAGGAAGTTTATAGAAGGAATACAGTTGGAGGGGTCACAACTTAAGAGGCACAACCATCCAACAAAAAAAGATGCAGGCTACACCGACTACACCTTCAGTGTGTTGTTTGGATAAGAGAGAGGAAAAAAAAGATCAATGGAGATTGTGTACCCGTTGAGTCAGGATTAAGGCCAGTGGTAGTACAGGTACCAGATGGTTTCGTTGTTCAAAGACGGTCCAAACAACGGATTCAGCTGGGCCAGAATAGCCAAGAGCCAGCTAAAATACAGAACATATATATATATATTAATAAAAAACACCAAAGTTGGAAACAGCAAACACACACACACACGTATATATATATATCAAGAGAAATGTAAAGTAATATTTACAGTATTTTCACATTGTTCCATGAGAGTTGAGACTAGTTGCCTGTCCTTTACCGCCATCTATTGTTCATCTGAGTTGCAACATGACACTGTTTGCAATGCTCAGTAACCTAACCTAATGACACTGAATTAACCATGAGACTGAATAGCAAGAGCAATGCTCCATTATTCTTGAGAAACAGCTATAAACTCAGGTCTTTCTTTGACGGTGTCAAAAGCACTTCCAAATACACATAGACTCAATTTAACAGTTACAACAACACTATCTACATTGATTGCTATGAGAAAAGTTCAATGTTTGCAAAGAGCCACTGTTTATGGTCATTCTCTTTTAACATTAACCACTTAGACTGAGCTGTATAACTTGATGATCCATTCTAAGTTTGTAGAATAGTCTCAATCTGCTGTGTCATTCAAATTAATTAAAATTATACATTAAACTCTCAATTCTCTCACACATTTATCTCTATTATGGATTGGTGAACATGTAATTTAGTTCCAAGGTAATGATTTATTATAATAATACTTTGGCAAACAAACTGATTTAACTTACAATATATTTTTAGTAATTCAAATCTTAACATTCAGAGATTGGCAGTCATTTACAATGGTGTTAAACTATCAATGAAATAAGGGGAAATACACAAACAATAACATGAATCAAAACGTTTACAAGTGAATGTATGACATTAAAACCAGTTCTTGAACCGTCCCATAGCGGTATATGCAGTCATGTAATCAACGTATAAGAAGCACAGAATACATTAGACATGTTTTAGTTGATGTTAGGAACATGGTGAGATGTTCCCACTAGGATGGAAGCACTTACAACACATAGCAGCAGACTGCAGTTAACACCAGCATGGTGACTATCACTCTGCAGGGAGAAAGGAGAGAGACATGGTTACACCTCAACGTATGGCTTTAATATGAGAACATTTGAACACTGCCCTGCCATATACTTAGTTGTAAGACGGACTTACAATGAAAATAGCTGAAACAACTAGCTCAAAACTATTTTCCCTATTTTTGAAATGTTTTGATATTAATTTTGAACAATCTTTGCCAGTTACATGCCCAAAATAGAGACACCAGTTTCAAAGTGGTTACGCTGTTTTTAGGTATCAGTTAATTATTTGAAATGAGCAGTGGTGGGAAAACTAGTCACGTTTCATACTTAAGCAAAAGTATCAATACTGCAACGTAGAAATACTGTGTTACAAGTACAAATCCGGAATTTTAAATGGACTTGAGTAAAAGTACAAAAGTATTGGTATCAAAATGTACTTCAAGTACTAAAAGTAAAAGTACTCATGCAGAATGTCCCTTTTCAAGTTTTCAAATGTATACAAATCTTTTGAAAATAGCTGATCTACAAGCTCACAATGTGTCGCGAAGCGAGTAAAGTACAAATACCTCAAAATTGCACTTAAGTACAGTACTTAAGTAAATGTACTTAGTTACTTTACACCACTGAGCCATTCATGGCTCATTCATTTATGACATGTGATCTTGTGATCTCTCTTCTTGGAGTGAGAAACAGTCAAACAAAAGGAGAAGTTCCATAATGAGGCACATTTTCCACATAGTATAACTACTATTAACTTTAATCTAGGGCTGATAATCCAAGGAGACTTCTTCCAGTCCACAATATCGGCCAAAACATATTAGCTCAAAAGTACAATATAAAAAAGCAACAAACAAAACAAAGCTACAGTTGGGCCAAAGCTAAAGCCTTAGCATACTTTGGTTAAAGTTTCTTACTATAATGTAAAAGATCATCAGCTTTGCCAAATTAAACTAATGTTTCCTGCATTTCACATGGTCGCAGAGGAAACCTATAGCAGAAACCCCACTTTCATCAACAAACATATATATTATAGCTCAACTAACGTTATCTTCAATGTTTTGCTGTTTGTTTCTGTCCAGATGCTAGCTAGTCAAGCTAAGCTACTGTATATAAACTCACCCTCTGTTTGGTCCTTTAGGAATAAACCAGGGTATCACTCCTCCAACAATAGCCCAGATCAGCGTCATAACAGAAATAGTAATAACAAAACCCTTCTCTGCCATGTTGTTTTCGACGGGTTGGGATATACAAGTAAAGAATAGATGTAAAAGTATAAACTTCAGAAGAAGAGAGGAAACTTCAGAAGTTTACAGCTGTGTATGTAGTGTTGAGAACTGGGGATCCAGGAACACCCAGCCGCACACATCACATGACAATGAAACAGTGTTGCCAGATTCTGTGAGAGAAACACGCAACTAGGTCTATGAAAACAAGCCCAAAAGAAGCAACTTTAACCTGTTTAAGTCTTACGTGTTAAAAAGTGTTAAAAAATACTGTTATTACTGTTGAACCTATATATTGTATACGTAGGCTATTCAAACATAGCCAATCTTCAAGCTCACAGCGCGTCACGATACGAGGCGTTGTGAGCTTGTAGATATGATATTTTCAGAAAATCTTGAGATAAAATGTGGAATATTTGGAAGATTTTTGAAGCTCCCCTGGCACAAAGAATTTTCAGATGGGGGTTAGGGAAGGAATATCCATTTTGGGGTCCATGTCATATGAAAATATTTGAAAAATACCCCCAAAAAACGCAACCCCCATTGTCCCCAACTACCAATATTTACAAGCAACTTTACAGAAAAATAAGTCCAAAGTAGCTTATAATAAGCGGACCTGGCAACCTTGGCTCCCATAGCTTGGAGGGATGGTCCACGGTCGCGTTGTAATTGGCTAGTTGGTCGCGAGGCAACCGTCAAACTTTCTCTCAATTAACCGATTAATATCGACTGTTCCTTTACAGAATAAAAGTACTAGTACTAGCTGAACTAAGTATAGCTCTGGTCCA
>NC_137622.1:9803713-9856213 GCF_963280865.1 Gymnoscopelus braueri | reverse complement strand
ATGCAGAGCGTCTGAGGAGGATGTCTCTGATCGAGGACGTACATCCTGTTGAACGCATCAACATGGCCCACCTGTGTGTGGTCGGATCACACGCTGTCAATGGAGTGGCTAAGACCCACTCTGACATGATGAAGAACACTGTGTGAGTACAGCGTGCGTGTGTGTGTGTGTGTGTGTGTGTGTGTGTGTGTGTGTGTGTGTGTGTGTGTGTGTGTGTGTGTGTGTCTGTGTGTGTGTTTGTGGTGGGGGGGGGGCTTTATTTGTTCTGGCTGAGGGGAGTGATAAAAGGAACTTGCACTAATTGGTCAGCTGCCATATCTTCCCTGTAGAGTTGATAAGACAGTGGATCATACAGTTCAACCATTCACTGAACTGGCACTGTGAGTGACCTCGCTTGCTTAAGGAACTGGTGGGCAGCACTAGTGGCTCAGGAGGTAGAGCATTGATTGATTGATGTACTTTATTTAGTAAGACATGAGAACAACAGTAGATGGAAGTACAAATTCACAATACAAGGTCTACTAAACTGGAAGAGCTCATTAAACACTGAGCTTGTTTAAGATGAGATCCCCATGCACACAAATCATGATTCCCAGCAGCTGCCTGGGAAACGGAAGGTTCCCATTCCGATCCTCAGCTCCTCCTGGCTTTGCTTTGAAATGTCCTTGAGCGAGACACTGAACTAAACCTAACTGCTCCCTTGAGCAGGTTTATAATATATGGGCTTGTGATAAACAAAATATCACCCAGCATTCGTAATCACCCTCATATTACAGCCTTCAACTCAGGCTGAGCCTTCCTTCAGTTGGACAACGTGTATAGATGCCCAGGTGATCATCTATACAGTATATTCTATGTATATGTGTGTAATATAACACTACTGTATATTATGTACTGTATGTGATCTGTTTGTTTTCCAGCTTCAAGGATTTCTATGAGGCTGAACCCGAGAAGTTTCAGAATAAAACCAGTGGTATCACACCTCGACGATGGTTACTGCTCTGTAACCCTGGACTGGCCGCTATCATAGCTGAGGTATTGTACTACTTAGTACCACTACTACTACTACTACTACTACTACTACTAGTACTACTACTACTACTACTACTACTACTACTACTACTACTACTACTACTACTACTACTACTACTAGGCTACTGCTAGTTTGGTCATTCTTATACTCTTACTACAAAACATACATTAACCACTTCAGCCCTATATACATTTCGACCATTTGAAAATAGCCGATCCACAAGCTCACAATGCGTTGCGATGCGAAGCATTGTGAGCTTGTATTTTCAAAAGATTTTTAGACATTTAACACATTTGAAAACTTGTGAAATGGGACATTCTGCATAATGAGTACTTTCTACTTTTGGTTCTTTAAGTACATTTTGATACCAATACTTTTGTACTTTTACTCAAGTAAATGTTGAATTCCGGACTTTTACTTGTAACAGAGAACTTCAACATTGCAGTATTGATACTTTTACTTTGAGTTTGAAAAATGTCAGTACTTTTTCCACCACTGCTTATACTACTGTGCAGTGTGTGCACTGTTCAGTGCACTGGAAGTGACGTCATCCATGTACACTTGTACCTAGCAGTGTAGGGCTGTAGGCGTACTTAAATGATGTCATTTCAGTGAACATTGCACAGTACAGTGCATGACTGAACAGTTCTCTAAAGTCTAAAGTCACTGGTATCGAAACAAATCAGACTGTGCTCCTTATAATAAGGCACACTTTTCTAACATTCATTCATTCAACCTTTATTTAACATCCCTCCTGCTTAATGACGTTAGCACTATATTTTATTGACAACGATAATTAATTTTCCATTAAGCTGTGTTGTGACTTTTGTATAAAAGCTATTGTCCCACAGTTAGACTGTTTGTACACTGGGTGGGAGTAGTACTCCCTAGTGGACAAACCGTGATTAAAGGAGGACAACGAACGAACAGTGTAATCGGTTTTCTTTCTCATCACTGATGAGATGTCAAATCAAATACAAACCAGACATTCATTAAATTGTATGCTGCATACATTTCTAATTATTTTAACAGCAAGACACATTGTTAGTTTGTTACATTTATTGAAGTTTGAGTGGAGGACTATCATCTCATAATATACCTATAGAGTATATTGAGATTAAAGTAGTTGAATGTGTTTTGTGTGTATCTACAGTACAGACTAATCTGTGTGAACAGACTGGACAATATAATCAGTGTACTGTAGACACATTTGTAGCGTCAGCTAACCTTCATCTTGGCCACTCCTCTCGTTGTCGACACTGAACTTGACAATGGTGGGTCAGTGTCAGACCAGCTTCATGCTGGTGGTCTATCGTTACAATTATTGTTGCGTCAGAACATTACATTTGTGTTTTAGCATTGTAATGAATAGTTATCAACAGCCAGTGTATCTGCAGCAGGAAAGACACTTTTGGGCCCTTTACCACTTGAGCCGATGGGCTCAAGCCCTGGTAAGCCCATTTGTTAAAACAGTCCTAAGTACAACTCCTACTACTAGTAATACTAGTAATACTAACAGGTATATATTTGTGTTCTAGAAAATCGGGGAGGACTTCCTGACAGACATGTCCCACCTGAAGAAGCTGCTAGACTTCATCGATGACGATGTTTTCATCAGAGACGTGGCCAAAGTTAAACAGGTACAGACCTCATCTGTCTGTCTATTTATCTGTCTGTCCATGTGTGCAATAACAGTTAGTCCAAAGGGTACGATCAAACATACACAAATCAAACATTTGCTTCCCATTCACTTGCATTCTATGCAATCAAAGGGGCTGAGAATCTAGCGGCAATGAAAAGTTTGACGCAGATTTCACATCGGCAGGCATTGGCCACTCTCCTGTATGGAAGTCCATAGGTCCAAAAATTAAATAATAAATACCACAATGAAATAAATAATAAATACAATTAAATAAATACAAAATACAATTAAATAAATACAAAATACAATTAAATAAATAAATGTATTTATTTATTGTGTATATTTTTATATATCATTGGGTTTTCTATTTATTTCTTTGTGGTTCTTATTTATTTCATTGTAACTTTTAATGTCAACCTATATATATTACATGATGCCACTTTTAGCTATTTAATCAAGTCCATTGGTCCAAAAATTAAAAAATAAATATCGCAATGAAATTAATAAAATCCACAATGAATTAGATAAAAAGCACAATGATATAAATAAAAATACAATTAAATAAATAAAAAATACAATTAAATAAATACATTTATTTATTTATTCTGTAATGTTTTTTATTTTATTGCGTTTTATATTTATTTCATTGTGACTTTTAATGTCAATCTATATATATTACATGTTGCCACTTTTAGCTATTTCATAAGGTACATTGGTCCAAAAATGTTATAACAAATACCACAATGAAATATATAAAAAACATGATGATATAAATAAAAAATGCAAATAAATAAATAAATACATTTATTTATTTTTTAGTGTTTTTCATTTAATTGTGCTTTTTATTTATTTATTTTGGTATTTATTAAATGTTTTTTTTATTTCATGCTGTCTTTTCAAAAGAATGGCTTCCATTTACCCAATCATGGTTTGACATCGCCGTCTGTCAATCAACAGGAACGGGGCGGGACCATAGGGCGGGA
Organism: Gymnoscopelus braueri; assembly: GCF_963280865.1. Classification (NCBI taxonomy): domain Eukaryota; kingdom Metazoa; phylum Chordata; class Actinopteri; order Myctophiformes; family Myctophidae; genus Gymnoscopelus; species Gymnoscopelus braueri. The sequence goes on along the minus strand of NC_137622.1, from coordinate 9,852,555 downwards.
CCTATTTGCTGATTGGGTAATCCCTGGCTCTGGATTACTTTGGTCTGTCTGTAAAACTGAAGCCAGCTCCGCCATTTTTAAATCCCACTGAATATCACTAGTGTTTTTATCTGTAGATAAAGTAGGCCTATTATAATCGATTTGTAGTAAAAGTTATGGCATATGTGAATGAGAATGACTTGAGGGATGTGATGTTTACTTTAGATTAGATAGTTGTTGTTTTTTTCGCGGACCCCCGCGGACCCCCCCGCGATTTCCTCCCTCACTAAAATGATAGCCTACTTACTTGTTAATGTTTTTTTTCTCTTCACACATTTGGTAAATAGATCAGAGAGAGAGAGAGAGAGAGAGAGAGAGAGAGAGAGAGAGAGAGAGAGAGAGAGAGAGAGAGAGAGAGAGAGAGATTGCCACAATAAGTGTCAACGAGGTGGTCAGCAGTGTAAATGGCTCTTACAATTTAAATAAGGCTACAATGACCAGTTACAGATACACTTCATCCACCTGAAAGGTGCGAATAGTTGCTACTATACTTTTTGGGAGGGATGTTCAGCAATAAAAATTACCCAAAAAAATTACAGTATCAGTATGCTCAGGTTTAAAAACGTGACAGTGCTTACAGACAAATTATATGCTTGGCTTGATTAATAAGCTAAATTGAAAAAAGAAAGAAAAAAAACAGATTACAGGACAACAATATCAGATATCCCCATCATGCAAGAATAAAGACAGTAAACTCAAATGCTGTCTGCATGAACGGGACGCTGGTTTCAAATCTGGCGACGTGGAAACGCGCAACACGACGCGCGCGGCCCTAAACAGCGCCATCAGGAAGGCGAAAAAGGCCTACACAAAAAAGATGCAAGACAAACTCAGCAGTGGCGACATCAGGAGCACATGGCAGGCAGTACACACCTTGACAGACTGCAAAACAAGAACCAGAAGCGAGGTGAACCCGCCTGCCTCCCTCCCCAACGAACTGAACACTTTCTACGGCCGGTTTGAGATCAGCTCCAACCGCGGCAGCCAAGCGGGGCCATCAGCAGCACCAGCAGAGGAGAACCCTCCTCTAACCATCTCGGAGAGAGAAGTGCGTACAGCCTTCACACGGGTCAACATCCACAAGGCAGCCGGACCTGATGGGATTCCAGGCCGGGTCCTTAAGACATGTGCAGACCAGCTGGCGGGTGTCTTCGCTGACATCTTTAACCTCTCCCTCTCCCTGGCTGTGGTCCCTGCAGGGTTCAAAATGTCAACCATTGTGCCCATTCCCAAAAAGGCCAAAGTGACATGCCTGAACGACTGGAGACCTGTTGCTCTCACCCCGATCGTCAGCAAGTGTTTCGAGAAACTGGTGAGGGAATACATCAGCTCCACGCTACCTGCCTCGCTGGATCCGTGGCAGTATGCATACCGCAAAAACAGATCCACCGACGACGCTATTGCCATGGCTCTCCACACCGTCCTCTCGCACATGGACAACAAGCTGCTGAAGGACAAATATGTACGTATGCTGTTCGTGGACTACAGCTCAGCATTCAACACCATTGTCCCAGCAATACTTGACAAAAAGCTCAGACACCTAGGGCTACACCCAAGCATGTGCGACTGGATACAGGACTTCTTGTCCAACCGACATCAGGTGGTGAGAATGGGCAGCATCACATCCGACCCCCTGACCCTCAACACCGGAGCACCCCAGGGATGCGTGCTGAGCCCTCTCCTCTACTCCCTGTACACGTATGACTGCATAGCCACACATGTCTCCAACACCATCATAAAGTACGCGGACGACACGACAGTGATAGGCCGAATCGTCAACAACGACGAGTCTGACTACAGAGAGGAGATCAAATCACTGGCACACTGGTGCCGTGAGAACAACCTCTCTCTTAACGTCGACAAGACCAAAGAACTGATCGTGGACTTCAGGAGGCCGCGGAGAGACCATGCGCCCATCCTCATCGACGGTGCTGCAGTGGAAAGGGTCAGCGAGTTCAAGTTCCTCGGAGTACACATCGAGGAGGACCTCAAATGGGAGACGCACTCCACACACGTGAGGAAAAAGGCTCAGCAGCGACTGTACTGGCTCCGCCGCCTGAAGAAGCTCGGAGTAGGACGTCGCATCCTCAGGCTGTACTACAACAGTTCTGTTGAAGGCATCCTAACAGGCTGTGTCACGGCCTGGTACGGGAACTGCACTGCCCGAGAAAAGGTCAGCCTACAACGAGTAGTGCGATCGGCAGAGCGGATAATGGGAATCGAGCTCCCAGCGCTCCAGGAACTGTACAAAAAGCGGTGCGTGGTCAAAGCCAAGCGCATCATCAAGGACAAGCACCACCCAAGTCACAGACTGTTCAACCCCCTACAACGACCGCGACCGGGCAAGGGGCTCTACCGCAGTATCAAGAGTTCCACCACCAGATTTTGGTGTAGTTTCAATCCAGCTGCTGTCAGAATGCTGAATGGGGCATAAGCCTGGATGAGTTCAGCAGCCTGACAGCAGGCGGCGCAGACTTTTCTGGCTCTTCCTGAACACACCTGTGGATTATACCAGGGACAATGACTTGGACTTTAGCCCCCCCTCGGACACACCTGTGGACTACACCAGGTACAAATGACTTTTTGTTGCACTCCCTCATGGAGCTACATGCGGATTATACTAGGGTCAGTCCACTCTAGGTGGACACGCACTGACCTTTTGCACCTTAATCCCTTGTATAACGCACTGACTTTTTTGGGTCTTTTTATTGTGCTCCTTTTCCTCTAAGCACCTTAACGTCCTTTGTCTATCATGCACAGTATAAGTATAACATGCACAGTATACAATACATTGCTGCTATGCTCAGGCACCTTAGTTTAGTTTTTTAGTTTTTTTATTATCTCAGGTAATTTGTAAATATGTAGATAACTTGTCTGGCCTTCTGTTGCTCTCTTGTTTTTGATCTCCTTCCCACCTGCCCCCCACCCTCTTCTTCTCCCCCCCCCCCCTCTTCTTTCTATGGAAACTAACGTTGCGATGGGAACGATGTACAAAAAAGAATTTCACCCACTTTTTTACCTTGTAAACCTGTGATGTGACAATAAAACTGATTCTGATTCTGATTCTGATTCTGAAATAGCATTCAATGTGGGTTAATAATGAAAAAATATGTAATCAGTTACTTCAACTTGATTATATGCAAGTATAAAGACCGTAAAACTATATATACATTGGGGGTGGTTAATAAGGAATAATACAAATGAATATTTGATGGGGCGCTGGGTCCGCGGAAGTTTACAAAATTGTGGAGGGGGTCCTTTGGTCCTATAAGGATGGGGACCCTTGAGATAGAGAATGCCATGTCTTTTCTTTTCTCCCCAGTTTTTTTTCCATAAGCAGAATTAGAGGGTATCCAACAACATAATTATGATTTGTTTTGGTTTTCATTTCATTTAATTGTATTATTTAAAAAACATTGTGTTATATATACATTGTGGGTTTTCCTTTCCTTTGATTGATTGATTGATGTAGTTTATTTAGAAAGACATGAGAATAGTACATGACAGTACATAACAGTACATGGAAGTACAAATTCACGATACAAGGTCTACTAAACTGGAAACCCTCATTAAGCACTAAGCTTGTTTAAGATGAGAACCCCATGCACACAAATCATGATGAAATATAAGAGGCAGGCAGATATACACACTACTATACAGAATGTCATACAATCAGCTTTCAGGTTACTGGTATGACGAGAGAAAAAAAATAATATATATATATACAAAAGAGGAAAATGAAGTAGGGGGGGTAGGTTAAGACTTAGACAGGGGCCATTTTCGAATTGCAGCCTCCTGAAGGTGTATCTTTAGGGCAGTTTTGAAAGTGAGTAGGGTTTTATACTCCTTTACTCCTTGTGGTAGGGCATTCCACATGTTTGATGAATAGCATGAGAACGAGTTCATACCCTTAGTTGAGCCAAATCTGGGTTGAACATGATTTGTGGAGCTGCCTCTGGTGTTATGATCATGGACTGCATTAACATTTTGGAAGTATTTTGACAAATACAGGGGGATCCAAATGTTGTGGTGTATCTTGAAGACCAGGCCCATAGCAAGTTGCTGTACTCTGTCCTCAACCCTAAGCCATCCAATCCTAGCAAAATGAGCAGGGGTTAGATGGGTTCTGTGATTGAGGCCAAGAAGTAGCCTTACAAGTTTGTTTTGGGATGTTTGGAGCCTTGTTTTTAAGGCCTTGGAGGTGTTGTGATACCATGAAGTGCATGCATAATCATAATGACCTTGAATGAGGGCCCCTGCAAGAATCTTCAGAGTATTCTTACTGACTAGGCGATCAATCCTCCACAAATAGCGTGTTGTTTGGTTGACATTTTTGATCACTTTTTCGGCGTTTTGGTTACCAGAGAGGTTTGCCTCCAAGATGGAGCCCAGGTAGGTAATTTCATCCTTTCTTTTGATGACATCATCACCCACTTTGATCGTGAAACTCTCTGCTAAGGTTAGGACTGGACCCAAAGAGGATGGATTCAGTTTTACCCAGGTGTAATGAAAGTTTGTTGTCAGAGAGCCAGATGCAGATTTTGTTGAGTTCGGAGCTGAGAGTTTTCTCAACCTGCAGCCTGTCCCTGTTAGCAGGGCCGAGTCATCTGCGAACAGGAACAGCTTGCAGTCGCAGGCCGATGACATGTCATTCACATATATCAGGAACAGTAAAGGTCCTAGTATACTTCCTTGTGGGACACCACAAGTCACAGGGAGGGGGGGGGACTGGGTGCCGTTTACTTCCACCACTTGCTCCCTCCCTTCCAGGTAGGATCTCATCCAGTTCACTGACGTATCATCAAAACCTATTGCTTTGAGCTTATTGATCATAATTGGGTGATTGATCAATAAGATATAATGTCATGTAAGCAGAGACAAACAGTTCACACAATTTCCCACTGCAAATGAAAGAGGTGCCTCTTTTTCCAGTGTACAGATTGTCTATCAGTGATATATATTAATGTATTCGGCTGTTTGCTTGCTTACAACAATAATATCTATCTCTTCCTATGACATAGCTGTCCTGTGGTTGCAAAACAAACCACACTAGACCCCAGGGTTCTCACAGACATTACTAATTTACCCTCAGAAAAGAAAACAATTATGTATAACAAAACATTTTAGAACATAAAATAAAGACAAAAACAAACCATATATATCTGGATACCCTCTGAACCTGCTTATTTTCTTTGGTTACCAACTTTTCATTTTATTTTTTAAAAAGCTTTTCAGAGGGGAGAGACATTACATCACATCACTATGTATGGGCAAACAGTTCACACAACATCACACACTATCATAAAAAAGCATATATTTTCAGTACATTGTACATAGATCAGTCAGTGATCATTAATGTATTCATGTACTCTATAGTTTGCCTGCTAGAAATAGGGACATTCTCTTCCTCTGATCTGGTGGTCATGTGATTGTAAAACAACCCAGGCCGCTTCTTAACCCCTTCACCAGACCCCCGGGTTCGCATAGGCATTAAAGGAAAGGAAAACCCACGATGTATATATAACACAATATTTTTTAAATAATACAATTAAATGAAATTAAAACCAAAACAAATCACAATTATGTTGTTGGATACCCTCTAATTCTGCTTATGGAAAAAAAACTGGGGAAAAAAGAAAATAAAGTAAAAACAAACATGCTTGAACCTCCTTATTGAACATTCAATTTAAAATGTTCATTCTCTGATACCGATATACAGGTGTTCAACCTGGAGTACAGATTTAACCTTCAGGGCCGCTGTAAGTAATGTTTAACACTGGCATTCTCTATCTCAAGGGTCCCCATCCTTATAGGACCAAAGGACCCCCTCCACAATTGTGTAAACTTCCGCGGACCCAGCGCCCCATCAAATATTAATTTGTATTATTCCTTATTAACCACCCCCAATGTATATATAGTTTTACGGTCTTTATACTTGCATATAATCAAGTTGAAGTAACTGATTACATATTTTTTCATTATTAACCCACATTGAATGCTATTTGAGTTTACTGTCTTTATTCTTGCATGATGGGGATATCTGATATTGTTGTCCTGTAATCTGTTTTTTTCTTTCTTTTTTCAATTTAGCTTATTAATCAAGCCAAGCATATAATTTGTCTGTAAGCACTGTCACGTTTTTAAACCTGAGCATACTGATACGGTCATTTTTTTGGGTCATTTTTATTGCTGAACATCCCTCCCAAAAAGTATAGTAGCAACTATTCGCACCTTTCAGGTGGATGAAGTGTATCTGTAACTGGTCATTGTAGCCTTATTTAAATTGTAAGAGCCATTTACACTGCTGACCACCTCGTTGACACCTTATTGTGGCAACTTCTCTCTCTCTCTCTCTCTCTCTCTCTCTCTCTCTCTCTCTCTCTCTCTCTCTCTCTCTCTCCCAAATGTGTGAAGAGAAAAAAAACATTAACAAGTAAGTAGGCTATCATTTTAGTGAGGGAGGAAATCGCGGGGGGTCCGCGGGGGTCCGCGAAAAAAACAACAACTATCTAATCTAAAGTAAACATCACATCCCTCAAGTCATTCTCATTCACATATGCCATAACTTTTACTACAAATCGATTATAATAGGCCTACTTTATCTACAGATAAAAACACTAGTGATATTCAGTGGGATTTAAAAATGGCGGAGCTGGCTTCAGTTTTACAGACAGACCAAAGTAATCCAGAGCCAGGGATTACCCAATCAGCAAATAGGTCCCGCCCTATGGTCCCGCCCCGTTCCTGTTGATTGACAGACGGCGATGTCAAACCATGATTGGGTAAATGGAAGCCATTCTTTTGAAAAGACAGCATGAAATAAAAAAAACATTTAATAAATACCAAAATAAATAAATAAAAAGCACAATTAAATGAAAAACAATAAATAAATGTATTTATTTATTTATTTGCATTTTTTATTTATATCATCATGTTTTTTATATATTTCATTGTGGTATTTGTTATAACATTTTTGGACCAATGTACCTTATGAAATAGCTAAAAGTGGCAACATGTAATATATATAGATTGACATTAAAAGTCACAATGAAATAAATATAAAACGCAATAAAATAAAAAACATTACAGAATAAATAAATAAATGTATTTATTTGATTGTATTTTTTATTTATTTAATTGTATTTTTATTTATATCATTGTGCTTTTTATCTAATTCATTGTGGATTTTATTAATTTCATTGCGATATTTATTTTTTAATTTTTGGACCAATGGACTTGATTAAATAGCTAAAAGTGGCATCATGTAATATATATAGGTTGACATTAAAAGTTACAATGAAATAAATAAGAACCACAAAGAAATAAATAGAAAACCCAATGATATATAAAAAAATACACAATAAATAAATACATTTATTTATTTAATTGTATTTTGTATTTATTTAATTGTATTTTGTATTTATTTAATTGTATTTTGTATTTATTTAATTGTATTTATTATTTATTTCATTGTGGTATTTATTATTTAATTTTTGGACCTATGGACTTCCATACTCCTGCATTCGCGCATGTGTGACCGTAATTTATACCCCATAGTTAAACACAATCTGTTCTTGTCAGCAAACAACAACATAGTCTGTGTGAAGGAATATAAATTTAGCTTTACAATAGCATTTCTATTCTGCTTGGTTTTGTTCTATTGTATTGTTTTGTGTTATCAGGAGAACAAGCGGAAGTTTGCAGCGTATCTGGAGAAAACATACCAGGTGAAGATAAATCCAGAGTCTATCTTCGATGTTCATGTGAAGAGGATCCACGAGCACAGGAGACAGCTGCTCAACTGTCTGCACGTCATCACCCTGTACAACCGTAAGGCTGACACTGTGCTCTGGCGCAAGGCATCCTTTCTGTACATCTAGGTTCTACTCTTAAGTGGTGGCCACTCACAGAGAGACATAGATGGGCCCTATCTTGTGCACCACTTTACCCCTTTTCCCTAAACTCTTTTGCCATTTTTTACTATTTTGAAAAACATTTTAAAATTGTTTAAATAGCCGATCTACAAGCTCACAATGTGTCGATGTAGATCGGCTAGTTGAACTATTTCAAAATGTTTTTCAAAATAGTAAAATATGGCTAATACGTTTAGGGATAAGAGGTAAGGCGGCGCACAAGATAGGGCCCATATCAGTCCGTACTGGTTTTATTTTTTTCAACAATATATTTTTAGATTTTTTATTTTTTCACACAACATTACAACAGTACATTACAGAAAACAAAATGGACAATTACATTTAAACATTACAAGACAATCACAAAATAACAACACACAATGACAATAACATCAGCACTACTCCTCTCCAGATTCTTCCATTAAATGTGACAGATTATTGTTTTACATATATTGTATAAAACGGCCCCACACCTCCTGAAACAACTCTTGTTTGGTCCTTGAGAATATACGTGATTTTTTCCAGAGGTAGACAGTTCCCTGAACCACTGTGCAATGCTTGGTTTGTCCGGCCTCTTCCAGGTCAATGCTATTACTCTTTTAGCTTGTAAAAGACAAATATCTATAAATATTCTCTCATTGCGCTTTATTCTGTGTCCAACTGGATAGAGGCCTAGCAGAAATAATTTTGGTTCTGGTATACAATTAATTAACAAGATCCTTCGTATTTCCTGCCCAATCTCCCTCCAAAACTCTTCCAATCTTGGACATGACCATTAACAGTGGAACAATGTACCTCTATCTTCACTGCATCTGGTGCACAAGTCCGGAATATTGTTATTAAACTTATTAAGCTTCACTGGTGTGATGTACACTCATATATTTCAATTCATACATACTTCAGTTCAGGCACTATCTCATTGGTGTGTTATTTAGTGAGATGAGTTGGTTTAGTGTTTGGTTGGTTTCACCAGACAAACCTTTCTTTATACGTCTATCTTGTGTTTGTAGAAAGGTATCTTAAAATTGTGGGTGTCTGATCTAAAGACAAGATAACTAACTGAACACAGAAATCAGTTGAGTTGCATTTTGCCGTATGAATCAGACACACATGATGTCATGTGTCTCTGATTCACATGGCAAAATGCTATGTGAAGATATATCAATCTATATCGCCTGGGAGTTGAACTCGCAGCCTTTGGAACCAATGACATTGTCATGATCATGTTGAGCGACCCGGAGAAAATACAAATCAGAGGTGTCTTTACACTGAGACTTACACAACCAACAGGGTTGCACTTAATAAGCTCTATTAAGCATTTCCAACTACTAGAGGGTGACTGCAATGCATTTGTAAAATACACCAAAGTAACTGGGCTACAGCAACCACTAAAGACAAACTGTGAATAAAATCTAATAGGTATGATAAATTAATCTGACTTCATAATTCCTGCCAGGTCAAAGCATCTGGGCATTTCTTCTCACTTTTACCTATATTTAGGTTAAAGTGGTAGCACATACGACTGATTTGTTATTGATTAAAAAGGTTTTAAAAACTCAATTGTTTTCTTGTTCTTTCAGGCATCAAGAAAGATCCCAGCAAGCACTTTGTGCCCAGGACAGTGCTGATTGGAGGAAAGGTACAATGAAACTTAAATGACAAAGAGCTACCAAGAAACCAAAATGTATAAAATGTAAACAAATTACTCTCTATACTACTATTACTACCAGTGATTGTGTTTCCTCCTCTGATCCAAATAGGCGAGCCCAGGCTGCCACATGGCCAAGATGACCATTAAGCTGATCACATCGGTGGGTGAGGTGGTGAACAACGACCCCACGGTGGGAAACAGACTGAAGGTCATCTACCTGGAGAACTACAGGGTGTCTCTGGCTGAGAAAGGTACTCAGATCAGTGGATAAGAGGATAGGAGAGCTGTGCTGCCTTCAATTAGCACTTGATGAGTGGCATTAGAAGCAAAGATTTCAGTTAAAAATTATTGCTTTAAAAATGTATGTTCAAAGATTTGCCAAAATGTTCACGATTTTTCAAAAATAGCAGATCTACAAGCTCGCAGCGTGAGCTTGTATATATGCTATTTTTGAATAGCCAAAGAAATCTAAAATGACACTATGCTTTCCCGGTTTCTATGGGTTAACCCAGTATGTGTCCTGTTTCCAGTGATCCCAGCAGCAGACCTGTCTGAGCAGATCTCCACGGCTGGTACGGAGGCCTCTGGGACAGGAAACATGAAGTTCATGCTGAACGGAGCTCTGACCATCGGCACCATGTATGGAGCCAACGTAGAGATGGCGGAAGAAGCCGGGGAGGAGAACCTCTTCATCTTCGGTATGAGGGTGAAGGACGTGGACGAGATGGGCCAGAACGGGTGAGAAGATTCATTTGATTTTGGGCAATTTTGACGATTTTTTAAAATTAGCTTGATTGAATAATCTACTGTATATGTGATGTAATTTAGACAATACATTAAGGTACATTTAAATTATTTTAATGCCTATTGTAGCAGTCAAAAACATGATATTAAATTTTATAATATGGAACAAAGAAGAGCATTCAGATCTCCCTCACAGTCATAAATCATCTGAACAAGACAGGGTCTATTAACGGTGTGGCTTCCCTGCGCAATCTGAAGATACGTTTAACAAGTTACTGGGTGTGTAGTTTGTGAAGCAGCAATGATGTGCTAATGTCCTAATGAATATGAACGTGTGTGCATGCGTGTGTTTGTACTGTATGTGTGTGTGTGTGTGTGTGTGTGTGTGTGTGTGTGTGTGTGTGTGTGTGTGTGTGTGTGTGTGTGTGTGTGTGTGTGTGTGTGTGTGTGTGTGTGTGTGTGTGTGTGTGTGTGTGTGTGTGTGTATGCGTGTGTGTCCAGGTACAATGCCAGAGAGTACTATGATGGTCTCCCAGAGCTGAGGCAGGTCATAGATCAGATCCAGAGCGGATGCTTCAGTCCCTTGCAGCCTGATCTGTTTCAAGACGTCGTCGACATGCTAATGAACCACGACTGGTAGGAACAGGAGGGAGGGGCCAGAGCAAGGAATTCTGGGAGCTCAGGGCAGGACGTAATCATGGGTGTAAAAAAAAAAAAAGATCTTCACTGATGTCCATTAAGGGAAATGTTGTTACAACAGCAATAATAAGTAGATTTTATTTATTTTTTAATACCACTTAGTCAAGTCCATGTGTCAAATTTGAGAATATGCACGTTTGTGTTCTCTGTTCCTCTCTCTCTCTCTGCAGGTTCAAGGTGTTCGCTGACTACGAGGCCTACATTCACAGCCAGAACAAAGTCAGTGAGCTGTACAAGGTATCTGACTGGGAAACATTTAGGACATTTAGAACATTCTATTTTGATCTCAAGGTCAAGGTCCTTACTTACATGGAGACTGAATGAGTTAACTCTCCAACGTCCTGTGTCTGTCCTCACCAGAACCCCAAGGAATGGACTCGCAAGGTGATCAGGAACATCGCAGGTTCTGGGAAGTTCTCCAGTGATCGGACCATCTCCCAGTATGCCACAGAGATCTGGGGGGTGGAGCCTTCTGACATCAAAATCCCGCTCCCTAACAAACCGCTGTTTGAGTCCCGCAAGGTATGAGGCGTTACACAATGAGGCAACACAACACACCACTTTTTATTTGAATGATTTGATGATAGATCTGGGTGATTATCATGATGTTGTGTAAAAAGAAAATGTAAGTGTATTTAAAATAATTAATTCAAATGTTTCTTGTGTGTTGCTAAAGATGACCATCAAAGAGCCTGACTCCAAGGACTCTGAAGACTCTGGGTGAGTTGATAAAACTTAATTGCACAAATAGATTTAGCCTGGCAATCCGAACAGCCCAATATTAGGCAACAAAACACTGCTGGGGCTTCCCACAAAAGCAAGAAGATACAGTAGGCTATGCATCAGTAATGGTTATGCTCTTGTGCTAGTTACCGTGTTCTTTCACTTCACTTCAATCTAAGTTTCCAGGTGTAAAAGAGTCTGTGAAATTATTGCAAACCACCCACAAATTGCAGTTATTCTTTAAGATAGGAATACGACTTGGAGTAAATTATACATAAAGTACATAATAAAGCTTTGAACAAGTTCCTCAGTCTCTTGTTCAAATCACAATCACAGCTCGCCTCACGCTGCTAAGGGGAGCAGCAGAAGCAAGAGGAGCAGGGAGGAACCAGGGCAAGGGCTACTGATGGAGGATGAGCTGGCCAGGAAGCAGAAGGAGCTAGATGAGCTGAACCAGATGATCGCCCACAAGAAGGCCTTGGTGTTGCCCCTAGACCCCAGGGCAGCAGAGCCAGGCCCGAGTACCTGGATCGACTACGGCCATGGACGGCGGCCTGCCAAGCAGGTCCGGTCCATTCTGAAGAAACGGTTCGATAGTCCTGGCCGGTACTCCCCATCCCCTCTGGACCCTAGAAGACCCTACGATGAGCTGGAAAAACGCTATTATAATGGCGGCGGACCCAATCAGGAACAACCTTACAACGGCCGCTACAGTGAGAGCTACATGGATCGTCCCTCTGGCGAACACAACTTTCACACCCGCCTATATGGCGATAGTCCCCGTGGCCGCCGCCCCTATAGAAACCAATCCTATGTCAACTGCTTGTACACCACACCGTACGTTTATGAAGATCCCTGCGAAGACCGGCATTACGATCACCTGGATGATGATCAACCCAATTTGGACAGTCCACCTCCTCCTCCTTCCGACCTGCACCAACGTTCCTCACCCCCTCCTCCTAAGCCTGCTCTTCCTCCTCAAGCCAGACAGTCCTCTGTCCTCACCTCCTCCTCCTCCAGCTCTACTGAACCTCCATCCAGCTCCTCCTACCCTCATGATGCCGTACCTCACTTGAGCCAACAGTCCCCTCCTTTTAGACCGCCGGCTCCCAAAGAAATTCCAAGCCCTCCCCAGCTCAGCCCTCCCCATCAACTAGCCGCTAGTCAGTCATCTGCTGGTCAAACGGCATCCGAGGAATTTGAGCCGTTCCTTGACAGCGCAAGTCCCATGATCTCTGACGACAACCTGCTGCCCCGCGACCGAGCCGAATCTACCAAAAGAGTTCGGTTCAATTTATCAGCAGACTCAGCGTCCACCTCCAGTCTGCAGGGCACAGCAAACAGTGAAGATGACATCAAGGCCGACCAGAAAGATGAGGTAGGACTTAGTGAAAATGAAATTATTGAATAGTAAAGTACCGTAATTTTGCATTTTAGAGTTGTCCAAAGAAAAATTTGGTTGCAGACTGTTTTAAATAAAAACACAACAAAAGTGTGCTTATTTGTTCTCTTTGTGGATAATAATACCTCCTCTATATTTGCCGATTGTGCGTGCCAGTTTAATGTTCTTTAGTGAGTTTATTGTGTAAGCTCTGTGTGTGTGTTTGTGTGTGTGTGTGTGTGTGTGTGTGTGTGTGTGTGTGTGTGTGTGTGTGTGTGTGTGTGTGTGTGTGTGTGTGTGTGTGTGTTTGCGTGTGTGTGTGTGTGTGTGTGTGTGTGTGTGTGTGTGTGTGTGTGTGTGTGTGTGTGTGTGTGTGTGTGTGTGTTTGCGTGTGTGTGTGTGTGTGTGTGTGTGTGTGTGTGTGTGTGTGTGTGTGTGTGTGTGTGTGTGTGTGTGTGTGTGTGTGTTGCGTGTGTTGCAGCTGGATCAATCCAACCAGTGGTTACCTGAGAAGAGGGCGGAGCACAACAAGGAAACACTGGGTTGCAAAAACGAGGATAGCAACATTATCCCGCTAGTACAGTACCAATACAGAGGTAGAGAAAACATGAGACAAAAACAAAATACCATTATATTGAATCACACACCCATTTCGACAAATGACACATTTTAAACCACATTTGTTTTGCCTTCGTATGATGACATAAGTAATCTAAAAGTAATTGTTGATTGTGTTTTTTTATTGTGCCTGAATAGACTAAAGATTGCACCCCACGGCTGACACAGCCCATGGTAGGCCACCCAGCCTGGCAAAAACATCAGCAACGTGTTGTATAATACCGTGCAGCATAAAGGAACAATACATTTAAAACTAAATCTAAAACATTCAGTGCCAGGAAGAAAAGAGGACATTGGTCTGTCAAATGTTCTCCACTTGTAGATTTTATATCAGTTATTTCAAGGTGGACAATCAGGGCTAGAAATATTGTTTTCACCACCGTCCAAAAGCGTATTTTCCAAGAACAAATGCTTTGATTAATGTGGTTGCCCGAAAGGGCAGCACACTATAGTACTTGGTCGACTTTACTTATTTATATCATAAACTTTATTTTGTCCCGCTACACAGTTTTGGCGGCACACACTGGAGCCATATGTCAAATCGACCGGCTTCACCGGGAATCGTGTGCTGCCATTTTGCTAAGCGATACGTTGTATAGTTTAATTTATATCAATTTATAAGTAAATAATTTTTTCCCATTGACTTGAGTGGGAAAATGCGAAAACTCACATTCAAGTATTTTTCTCTCGGAAACCGTAAGGGCTATAGTTAGCACACTTGAAAGAGAGGTTCACAGTACAATGGCCTACCCAGGAAAAAATAATTACACCAGTTGGCCTCATGGTGGCACTATACAGCCCACTTTACGTTTTGGCCTATAACTCTTGAACTGTAGGTCATAGAATCAAAATGTATTTTCCCCTGGATTCCTTGGGTCATGACGCAACTCCCAATTAGGCCACGCACTTTTGAGTCTGCCTAGATTTTTCTTCAAAACATACCTTTGCTCCTCCTACAGATTTTGTCCAAATCTCACACAAATTGGTACACGTGATCTCTGGGTGATAAACATTTTAATGGCAGAATTTTGATTCCAAAGTTAGTGGGAGGGGTCTATTTGACAAAAAATACCAGAAATCATGATCAAAACGTCCAATCAACCCCAAATTTGAGTCACATGTCGAGGGTCATGCACTCAACGAAGCGCCAAAATGATATACACTTTGACCCATGGGCACCACAAATAACCAAAATGTAACAAATTCATGCAAAAACATGATGTTTGGGTGAATCAATCCCCTTAAACTGAAATACACATGATCTCAGGAGTGATGTGACAATGTTATTGGCTTGCAAAATTATTGGGAGGGGCCTATTTCTTAAAATTAAAACTAATTAATGAAAACATATATCCCGAACGCAGGATCCGAATGCAGGATCCGATCAGCACCAAATCTGAATTGCACGTCGTATGGCCTCTGACGCTGTTCCTCCCAGCGTATTCCTCGGGTCCCGGCGGCCGCAACCCACGACTCGTGTCGGGGCAACCACACTTGCGCCTTTCCAGTTATTACTTTTTCTTTTCTTTTCAATGAATATATAAAAAAAAACGCACAGTTTGACTTACAGTTGATGGACTTCAAAACTGTTTAAACCGGTTGTGACCTACACAATGTAGCTTACACAGTGTCGTCTCTTTTGACCTCAGTAGAACTGAGTCATTTTATCTCATGCTGGTTTAAGCCTACTTGGTTGGGCACCCGTGTTTGGATGTGCCACCCCCAGCTTTAGACGAAAGCCCTGCAGACCCAGACATCGGTCCCCACAACCTGTGGGACGTCCTGTCAGAGACAGAGGATGGCGCTACAGGGGCCCTCCAGGGTCTCCACTCTTCACCATCAGCTTCACCGAGCCGCAGCCAGTCTCCTGACAGCCCCGCTTGGTCTCCGCTGGATGAGGCCAACACCCAAGGTACTGGTCAGGGATGCATCCAGTATCCCTCAGCTTCCACCCCTTTCCGGAGGTCTCAGAGGGTCCGCAGACCCCCAGACATGTTTGGCGATTGGTTGACAAGACATTGTTCCTGAATTAGCTAGTGGTGAGATCATTGTTCCTGAAACAGGGTAAGAATGAGCCCTTATCTCACCAAGAGTGACGGTAGTCCACCCGAAACTCCTTAAAAAAAAGAGAGAAATGTTATGTTGAATGACACAGTTTCTTTTTCTAGTTTAACATGGGCATTCTTTGTCTGAAACACATATTCATGAAATGGCCTGCTGAAGACAGAAAATGTGTTTGAAGAAAGTATTTGGAACAGCTAAGTTAAAACAAATGTTGTAGAAATTGCATAATAGTGAGATACACTATGGTTGTTAATGAAGTGGCTGTTTTGTTTCATTTAACATAAGCATTTGTTACATTAAGTACAATGTGACAGCAAATAAACAACAGCCACAAAAACGTTTTCAAGTCTCATCATTACTGAAGAAAGGCATATACTTTCTTTTATTCCCTGAGCTATCTTAACGGTTGCGCAGCATTGACCGAGAAGGGCCCACTCATGCGCTTCAGCCAACGCATCTGAAATGCATCCATTTCAACAACATTTCCCATGTTATCTTGCGTACCTGTGGGCAGTTCCGGCGTGAGTGACGGTTTTCTGATATTCACTAGCTACAGTAGGTTTCCACTGCATGGTCAAACGTCTGAATTAATCTCTGGCCTAAAGACAAGTCAGTCAGTAAAAATCTTGAAATTAATCAAATTACAAATCCTAAACATTGGCAATCCATTTACTCACATACTGTACAGTATATTTACAAAAGCGCAGTATGACTTTCTTCCTTTCTCTATCCTTTAGCTCTGTTCTGAGCATTTAATTTCCCAAAAGATAATAACACGATTCAGAAAGAATGGTTATTTCAGGACAGGCCCTCTGGCCAGCTGATTAGTACATTGTTATACACTAAACCAGTGGTTCTGGAATATTTCCTGTTGTAAATTGTATGTATTTGGCTGCGGAACACCATTTGAAAAGATTTTGGAAAAAAAAATAGCACATTTACAGTACAAGGTCACAACGCATCGCACTGCGTTGTGACCTTGTAGAGTGGATATTTTCAAACAGCCTAAATAAGATATATAAAATAGGGTTAAAGTGGTTCAACAGATTTTGATGCTACTGTATATTAACAGATTTAGCTTATACAATCTTATAAGGAATCTCATCAGTTTATTTTAGATGATGTGTTTTTGGTGTTTACTGTAAAGGGTCCTGACTTCAAGGACACAACACAAACGTTGGGTCTGGGTTGAAACCAGATAAGAGCCACTCTCTTGGACCATGCCAACAGATTGGTTACAAAAGGCTACAAAACTAAAAAGTTGTATCACTCCAAGAGGCTTTGTAACTCAGACCTCGTCCTGTCAACTTCCCCCCTAGGCAACCCTCTGAGCAGCAAACCCAAGAATGTGTGGGTCTGTGGCGACTTGCCCATGGCCAAGGCTGATGTCAGTGCCATGTCCCTGGCCCCGGAGGAGGGTATGCAGCTGGGCATGGACCCCAACAACGTGGCCATCTGGTGGATGAACAAACTGGACATGACCTGGCCCCAGCTCCTGCCCCTGCTCCACCAACTGAAGGTGAATTGGCCCAATCCTGACATGCTGATCGTTCACCTGGGGGGCAACGACTTGAGCACGGACAGCCCCACGGATCTCCTGGCCTCAATGAAGAATGACCTGACCTCCATGAGAGGCATCTTCCCACAGTGTCTGCTGGTGTGGTCCAACATTCTGCCCCGCATGGTGTGGGACCACTCGTCCGACGCCGACGAGGTGGAGCTGGTCAGAAGCACGGTGAACCGTCGCATCCACAGCATCATCACGGAGCTTGGCGGGACCACTCTGGCCCATGACAACATCTGGTGCGGGTCCAACAAGGAGCTGTATTGTGCTAATGTCTATACGTTCAACTTGAACCTGCAGGGTTTTCTGGAGAAGTGGGAGATGGAGGTGAACAACGAGGGGCATAGTTAACAAGTGTGTCTTTTGACTTTGTCAATGCCGGGCAGAAAACTTGTCTCTGCATTTCATCTTTTTCATAAATGAATACCCTGTTTTATACTCGCGCAAAAGTAGCTGGAATAGCTCACAATGTGCTGCATCGCTATGTGTTGTGAGCTTGCAGATCTGCTAGTTTCATTATTTTGGGAAGGGGTCACAAAATTGGGATGCCAGGGTTAATGTGGTTAAAGAGTTGTTTTCTGTTCCATTCCAAGTGATCTTTAGGCACATACTCAAAGCTATACTCACTAAATGTTTGTTGTTGAAAAGTCGTCAATTCCCAATGTTGTGCTGTGATAGAACCCAAATATGGACATGCCTGATGTCACAATTCTGACGTCATAGGGTGCCTGCCAAAGGTTCTGGTTGGGTGACTGTCTACCACCACTGATCTATGGGACCCAACAATAATTGCTAATGCCAAATCCTGAATGTAGGCCTATATTTAAACCAATATGAGTAATTTCTTAATAAGGTCATGCTTGAAAATATGTGAACCCTTTTGGGATTCTCACATTTCAGGCTAACTTAATCAGAAAATGCACTGTTTCTCACATTTCAGGCTAACTTAAGCAGAAAATGCAGTTTAGATGAAAACATAATAAAAATGCAGTTCTTACATATGAGGACAAACTGGCTGATCCAAAAGGGTTCACATACTTTCAAGTATGACTGCAGTTGTCTTACAATACAAGTAGCCTACTGTAGGGTCCTTACGTGTTTGCAGACTACCAGGCCTTTAAGTATGGGACCCTGAAATTCCATTATGAATTTAAGCTGCAACAAAGCATCAGAAGCCATTGGGCAGTGGGGAAACCCCTTCTTCCATTCCTGGCTGCCTTTATTTCACCATTGAGATAATGGTAAAATACATTTAGGCATTACCTTCTATTTATAAATATATCATTGTTTTGAAATGTGGGTTAAATATCCCTTTAATGTTATTAGCCATTACACTGTAGCCTATTAACTCCAACTGAAATTATTTGATTACTACAAAATGACACATCCTGTGAACCGAGTCATTTGAACAGAATGCACTGTAATTCAACCACTTCTCAATAAAACAAATACATGAAAATATGAAATATCCAATAAGTCTGTTTATTTTGCTCATTAGAAATTGCAATATTTTGTTTACACCATATGTAATTTAGTGTATCAACTGCAATATAATTTCAATCATTAAAAATGCAGCAATCGCATAGTCAGCTCATAGGCAACACTTTGGTTGAAAGTCAGCCACTGATTTGCTAGCGTTGGGGAACATGTTTCCGTTTTTGTCTCTATAATTTTAGCTTACCATGATTTTGATTAATAGTCGGGAGTTAGTTTTCACCAGACACCTGTTGAAGAGATTGCACTGTACTGGGGTTGAGTACTTAATCCACCAGAACTGATGATTTCTGACAATCACATATTAGTCTTGAACTGAAACAAAAATATCAACATACTTAGTATGTTGACATTACACTGCTCCACGATCCCATCTTTCAGTAATAACCACATTTACCTGAAAACATTCATATTACATGGCTGCATTTCCTTGTATAGCAATCAGTGGTTCCTTTTAGCGCCCCTTAGTGCTGGATATGACCCCCATTATAAGTCACATAGCATCACACATCATCTTTCATCACTCCATCATCAAAATTGTTTTTTTGTAATCTGGGACGTCACCTGCCAAGTTTGTCCTTGTTTATCAGTTGGATATGCTTTTTATTACTAGAACTTCTTCTCTTTTTAAACAAGTCTTACTGGGTTGAGCTACTGAAAGAACCAACGTTAATCAAGTTTAACTGAAAGATCCAATATCAAGTATATCAATACAAGGCACACCCTTTACAGCCCAGGATTGTTCTGAAAGGCTAGTTAATTAGGGTCATATTTAGATACAATATGAATTGTCTAAGTCCTTTCAAGGGCTGAGTCAATCACCCTAGACTAGAGAACACAACTGACTGGTCCTTTATATTAAAATGGTCAACATGTTTAGATATCTACGGTACAATCGTTCTGTCAGACAACATCTAAAAACAGTGATTAAGAACACCTCTTATGCTATACCAGCCTCTATACTAGTGTACATTGAGCATTTATGGTAAATTTTGTCCCAACTTTTTGAACCGTTATAAAAGTGTTTGTTTCTATACTGCTGCTTTTAGTGTACTTCTGATGAAAAAAACAACCGACAAGTGAATTCCATTTATACAACATTTATTGGATAGCAAAAGATCCTTTTCACTCCGCCATCTTCTCAATGGTCTCCTCCTTGTATTTGCCCTTCTCCTTTCCATCAGCGCGGGACTTGGCCTTGCGCTCCAGGATCTTCTTGCGGTCCTTGTCCAGTTTTAGCCTGGTGATGACCACCTAGAAAAGTAAAAAATAAATATTTTAATGAAAGAAAATCGACACAAAAAACTTTTTTTTATAATCCATTTGTCTCATTAATCACTTAAGCCCCATGTTACACATTGTTGAACAATAGTGTTTAGCAAAAATAGCAAGCAAGCTCACAACTATGATAGATCTGCCACTTGCCATTTTTGAAAATCAATCGATTTTTTTTTATTATCGATTAACTCCTACCTATATTACCATTCTAGTCTTGCGAATTCATGCCCCAAACGCTGGGAAAATAGATATTTCTTGAAGGAGCAACAGTGAGAACAAGATGAGGCCATTTTAATTATTCTTAACATGAATCCTAAGGATTGACGAGTGTTCAGGTTAAAAATGATTGGCCATGTGAATAACTGACATACCACTTCCAAATACATCTGGAAAAACTCTGGCAGCCTACATAAATCACATTTCAACAATTTTTTATAACCTTTGAGAGCGAGCAGTCCTCAACAGAATGATAGGATTAGAAATGTGTTACGAAGACAAATTACAAAAGTAATTCACCATAGCTTCAATACACCTGTCCAAGACACCTGTTATACACATTTGTTGTGACATTGCTAACTGGCCAGTTATACAGGCATCACAAAATCAGCATTGTTAATCACAAATTGAGCTTCGGAGTTGAGATGGTGCAGCCAGCACCTCTAGTTTGAGACATACGTCATTCTGCTTCTCTCAAAGAATCAGCTTGAAAACAGTCAGAAGGGAAAGTTATTTATTCACCCTATCGATTAAAGGCATACTAGACTTATCTTGATTATCATGCACAGAATCTAGAGATCCATTAACACTCTGATGAAGCAACTTCATTAACAACTTATGCCGGATATTAGCCAATAATAGCCAATCTACAAGATCTCACAACTTCTCGTGATGCGATGTGTTGAAGGCTTTTATAGTAAATTTTCGGTTAAAAAAAACTATTCTCAAAATCATCAGTTATACAAACATTAAATGCTCTTGTGGCCATGTAGGGTGTAAAACCGAAATGCGCTTAGGGAATAAATTACACTTAAAACCACCCCTCGCTTGGAAGGCACAGATGAGTAAACCCCACCTCCTAAACAAGGTCGTCGCGGAGACACCACAGCGCACGCGCCTCAACTTTGCCACACAGGCCCAAGAACTGCTCCACACAAAACCAGTTGACACCTTCAAGGCTTCCTGTGTGAAGGCAAGATGGAGCGACCAGTGGATGCAGCAGAACCATCTAGGCTTCACCACTAGATCCAACACATGTTCTTGGCCAGCACCTCCCCCGCAAGGATTGGACAACCGTTGACACACTGGACTGGCTTTACGCAACGACAGAAGACCTAAAACCATCCCTGGTCAAGTGTTTTATGATATTAATCAGACAGTAGAACTTTCTCATAAATGAAGCCAACATATTTCCACTTAGTGGGGTACAGATTTTTCCAACTTTCTGTCCCCTACAATCCTGTCTAATCACTTATTTGCATTTCAATATAGCAAAAGCGGCCATATTTACTGGTTTATACACTATATTGAAACACAAGTGATCATCTAGGAGCTCTCCTTCAGATCCCAAAACAATGTAATCTACGGTAGGTACTTCTACTAGCCTATATACACTTTGTTGACCGGGGTCCCCCACATTATATACGTGGTACGCTCCTTTTACCCCTCTACTCCAAATCTCAGCCGAAAACAGACCATCTACGAGCTCACGTGTCGCAATGCGCTGTGAGCTGAACATTTACCATAGAATAGAGATGCAAGTCTTAATGTTCATGTGGTTAAAAAGTCCACTCCATAGTATGAGAACACATTATGTAGTAGGCATTATATGATGGGCTGTTTTTGCCATCCAAGACAACATTCAATCACGTTCCACATGCGGAATACAACTAAAGA
The DNA here is from genome assembly GCF_963280865.1 of Gymnoscopelus braueri. Taxonomy (NCBI): domain Eukaryota; kingdom Metazoa; phylum Chordata; class Actinopteri; order Myctophiformes; family Myctophidae; genus Gymnoscopelus; species Gymnoscopelus braueri. Next base: position 9,830,494 of record NC_137622.1, on the reverse strand, counting down.
CGACTTGTCTACTTTGCAAGAGAAAGCAAGAAATACAAAACTAAGATGCAGCATGTATCTGGATGCTGGCAGTTATGCTGATGCCTGCAGTTAAAAGCAAAGTATTGCAGCTTCACAATAGAACAAAGCTGATAAACACTGATCTTCAAAATAAACCCTAATTCACTTGCTGTTTTACTGCTTAGGTTTTGTAAAACTGGACCATACTTTTGGACTTGTGAAATCTACTGATATGCAAGATAGCATACCCATTTTATCATTTCAAGACACAAAAGAGCAAGATGGTGGGAAAATTTAACTCTAGATAGTCACTGGGAAGTGAACGATGCCAGGCAGAGGCAGCAGCTACAGTTGACCAGCAATGCACAAAACAGTGACAGGCTCTGCAAATCAACCATGATAATACTTAATTTAATATATTTGCTTACTTTGCTCGTTAACTGATTCACTGCCAATCACGTAGATCTACGCGAACCGCTTTAAAGCCGCCACGTGCCAATCGCGTAGATCTACGTGAAGTTTTTTTTTTTTTAATGTTTTTTTTTTCCAATTTCACCCAAAGACCAAGGAGATATGATTAGTTGAAGATCTAGACTCCTATCCACTTCCTTGTTAACTTAAAACTTTAAAATGCTGTATTTCGGCTCCTGAATACTTTTTTTTTTCCAATGAAAAACTCTGGCACTGGCTACAAAAATATGAAAATACCTCTGGCAGTTAATGTGTTAAAAGCAACAATTCATGAAGACATGGCAGTAATGTGGGTGCAAAATTAAAATAAGTAATAGAAAAAGTCTAAATAAAAAATACATTTACAACACATTTTATTTAGTAAATAGTAAGGGCAGCACCGTTCAGCCGTATATCCGTGCACATCTCTACCCACCACCTTTAAAAAAGGAATTCATAGAAAATTCCAGGTCCACTTGCGTTGTTGCTGCCAGTGAAATGTACAAAGAAACCTCACCTTGCTGGGGTGGATTCCGACATGGACTGTGGTTCCGTTGGCCTTTTCCCTCTGAACCCGCTCAATGTAGATGACATATTTCTTCCTGTAGACCTGTACTACTTTGCCAATCTGCTGGCCTTTGTAGTGTCCACGGACCACCTTTGGATGCACACAGAAAGAAAAAAAAGGGTCAACTTAAGCCTCATTTGCACACTGCAGTACACCTGTGTCACTTGCCAAAACAGAGCTTATCGTAAAGTTAAAGGTTTCATGATGAGATGCATGTTTAGCTTGTAGATCAGTTATTTTGGCAAGCGACACCCTCACATGAGTATAGGCTTTAACCACTTAAACCCAATATACTTAGTCTTAGGACAAATAGCGTAAAAGCTTAAAATGTGTAGCGGTGTGAGCTTGTCGGTTTTATTTTATTTAAAAAATCTCACTGACACTATAACATGCCCAAAATAGGGAAACCAGGTTGACAGTGGTTAACTGACAACAAAACATCTCTACATATTCCTGCTCCCTGAATGAATGCCTCAACCATCCTCACCTGGACCTCGTCATCTTTGCGGATGGGCATGGACCTCACGTTGTACTTCTGACGGAGCTCCTTGGAGAGGGGGGAGGACATTATCTTCCTACGGATGTGGGAAGGAGCATTGAAGTGCCTCTTGCGGTTCTTGCGCCGCGAGGATGAAACGAATGGATTCAGCTTCATGATGCTGCACAGAAAAGAAAGATGATCATTTACAATTTAGCAGACACTTATCCAGAGCGACTTACAAGTGCACGGTTGAATTAAATTGCATGAATTTAGTCAAACGACAAGATAAACAGTCACTAAACAGAGTGCAAAGAAAAACTGTCATGTGGCAAATAACTAGGATACCAGGTAAACATTCAACTAACTTGACAGCTGTCTGAACATGCTATAACATCGTTATCATTTGTGGACAAACAGAATATGTACATTTAAAATATTACATTTTCACAGCAAAACTACCTTGACACCACCTGACAGTAAAAAACATCAAGCAGAACACTTGACATGATGGGTTCTCAAATGAACTATAGTAAGCTACTGCCAACATTCTTTTGGTCATGTAAAACATTAAAGCTATAGATTTTATCTGCTAACAAGTTACATTTTTATCAGGCCTTCTGCTAAAGCAGTTGCATGCAAGGACTGGACCAGGTAACGATGAGCCAGACAGACAAACAGAACAAAACAGAACCACACTCCAATTCAACATCATGTAAGGGTAACGAGCTTTAAATATTATAATCTATCTCAGTGGTTTTCAAAGTGGGATACAGGGACCCTTAGTTACTTGAAGAGGTTCCGAAATGGACCCTTGCAGAACTCTGACAGCATGCAAATACAACCAAATGGACCCTAATGGGTCAGTTTGAACGCTCTCATAGTTATGTGGGCTCCTTGAAATGAAGTAGTTGAGAACCACTGATCTAACTCACGCTAGCTGTGCTACATGGTAGCATAACAGCACAACTAGCTAGCAGGTAGCACTAGAGAACTCTACAGCCAATATTAGCACGGCTGCTAACTTCCAACACATTCCACTGCTGTATAAAGAGGTATTTCAGTTTAGTTTACCGTCTTGTTCACTAGTTATTTCAACGAGGGACACTCGAATTTATCTCTGGAGCTTTTTAGTGTGTATCTGACCGTCCTAAACGCACCGACATGCGGATACAGATACTGACAGACACTCGGACGGGGATGCTCGCAAACTGCTGCGGTTTACGGCATCATCTACGTGCAACTTGACTTTCATATGAGTCGTTTTCGAACCGTGACAAGATAAGTTTGATATTCGGGCCATTGTGGGGTAGCTTAGAGCACGGATGTTTATGATACATGAGGATAACTTTGGTGAAATTATCAGCGGTAAATTCTTACCCTGCCGATGTCTCCTCTATGGCCGGCGGAAAAGAGACTTGGCATCTACTTCCGCCTGCATTAGTTCACACGGGACTCCCGCGAGAACCGCGAAGAAGAACGAGAACACGAAATAACTTTTATCAGAGAGAGTTCTGACACTGACTTTTATTATTATGGGCATCACGATGGAAACGCACTGTTTAGACTTGCTTATTGTTTAGATACAATTTATTTCATTTTCAACACAATGTCACAGAAATTTGAAAGTGGCCATAATATGCTATTTTACCATAGACCTACACGGCTTTGATTGATTGAATACTTTATTAACAGTTTGCAGAGACGAGCACAGGGAAATACAGTTCAATACAAGGTCCGTAAAGTGGATTTTAAACCCAAGATAGCCTATGGCTTGTTTCCATTGGGGTCCTTTCTCCTTTGTACTCAATTCATAGAAACATTTAATGACAGACAAATATAGGCCACACTACTATGCAAAACATCATATAAACGGCTGCAACGATTGAATGGGGTCACTTGGTTCTTGGTTATTGTTATAATAAAAACAAACAAACATGTATTATACAATTCTTAAGTCATTTTCAAGGCAAACAGATTGATATTCCTAATCTTCCGATTTCCGAGACTATGTAATTTGTGATTTATCCAGTAGTTGATCATATGAGGAATTGCCACGAGATGGCGCCAAAGCAATAAATCTATAACCCGGACTTGGGTCGAAGTTTCCTCCACAACTCATTAATTAATGTTCACCATAGGTTACAGCATCGTTCCCTTCCACCTCTTTATCATCATCAAGGATTATTATGGCATACGAGTAACTCGGGCAATTGCGTCGTTACGCTTTAAACGCAGATATAAACAGGAAAACAGCAGGACCAACTCAACGTTTTTCTTGGAGAACATTTTCTATGGGGCAGGCTATACGTGCAATTTGTACAAAACGTAAGTCAGGCGGACCGCGTAGCTACTGAGGACGATGATGTAGTTTGTATTACATAGGTTTGTATCACAAATAACGTTCTCTTTTGTCCGAACCTCCATACTGATTGATTCCACAGGAGCAACCCTCTTGTCCTGCGTGCTTCTACCTTCTGGCCAAGCCAGTAGGAATTAACTAAAAGTGGGATACAACAACGCACAGTGCGTAATCGGAAGACTCGCCCCAAAACACACTCGCAATGTTTTTTTTTTCGTGGACTGCTCACCCCCAGGTTCTGGTATCCTTGTATTCATTTTACTTCAGGTTAAGGTTAGGAATAATTTTTAGGATAATAAGGCATAGTTTTACTGAGGTTACGTTTGGGAATATCTGGTTGGCGACCGTTCCGAAGTTGCCGGATTTATTTTGACCCGGGGTGAGCGTGTTTAGGGGCGAGCTTTCTTGCATTCGCACAGTGCGCTGTTCGCTCCCCCGGCGCACGCTTAATAATAACGGTCCCTGCTGCTGCTGGGTGCGCTGCGCTGTATATCTATCTGTCTGCCTATCTGTCTCTCTGTCTGTGTGGATGGAAGAAGTGATGCTGTCATAGCCATGATGCCATAGCATTTCTCTCTCTCTCTCTCTCTCTCTCTCTCTCTCTCTCTCTCTCTCTCTCTCTCTCTCTCTCTCTCTCTCTCTCTCTCTCTCTCTCTCTCTCTCTCACACACACCCCCCACCGGGGTCTCTGCTCTCTCTGTCGCGGCAGCACAGCAGCAGCAGTGCGGATGTGGAGGAGAAGTCGCCGACGGAACGCTTCACCCATCGGCAAGAACCGGAGAGAAGAAGATGAAATGTTTTTCCCGTTATCTGCCGTACCTCTTCCGCCCTCCGAGCACCATCCTGTCCTCCACTTGCCACACCGAAGGTAGAGTACATGGTACCGTAGTCTATCCTATAGGGTGGGAAACCAAACTACTTTCTCACAGAACAATGTTCCTCTGAGGTATTCTGGAATGTTGAGACAAGAAGGGGGGGGAAAAAAAAATGCATATTTGTATCCTGTGTGTTGAGCATGATGTCATATCTGTTGACCCATGTACACATTAATGTAAACACACACACACACACACAGCCCAGGCGACCCTTTGACAGCCCCCTCATCCTTTCGGCATCCCACCGTGGGATGCCAAAAGGATGAGGAGGCTGTCAAAGGGTCGCCTGGGCTGTGTGTGTGTTTACATTAGTGTGTACTGGGTCGGGGAGAGGGGGGCTGGGGGGGGGGGTGTTTATATAGACTACTGGACAACCTCACAGACTTATGTCAAAGAGCCGCAGTCTCTTATAGAAATTAATGCAAGTTTCAACGTCTGCTTTGCTTTTGCTTTTCCTGTTTTGGCTGTTTGTTTGTCCCACTGCAGATGTGGTATCACGTTCAATGAAGTTGTGGGGGCTATTCTGGGATGTGGGGCAGCAGATGAGAAGAGCAATGTAAATGTAGCAGTTGAGTGATGATCAGGGCATGTGACTGTCTGTATAGGTCTTGTGTGGTGTGGCTGTTGTTGTGTTGAGAGTACAAGTGAATGTGGGACACTTGTACTCTCAAAGAAGTCTTGTTGACTTTATGAACTCCTGTAGGAAGTGCTGTCAACAAGCAACATGCTACAACTGTTTGTATTTAATGAGAGGTGCTGGCTGGTGGCAGAATCGGGGCCAGATAGCACTTTATTGTCTGGCATGGATTCTATACAAGTACTGTACTTTGCTTAGGCTGTGTTGTATCAAGCCAACAGAGATCAATTTATCACATAACATAGGACTAAGTATGTGGTCGTACATCTACATGACGCTCTTTAGTGGCTGGCATATTGCTGTGCATACAATGGACAATGGACACAGACTCACAGATTATTTGATAGATTATAGGTGAAAGGTGATGTATGATGGTTGCAATGTTGGTGAGTAGAGAATAGTCGAATGCTGATCTTAGATTCAGTTTGATTAAATTGAATTTTATTATAGTGCCAAATCACAAGTTGTTTAACGACACTACATAGAGCAGAGACCCAACCTTTCCCTCCTTGAGCAAGCATTTGGCGACAGTGGCAAGGAAAAACTCCCCTATGACGGGAAGAAAGCTCGGGCAGAACCAGGCTCTATGTTCAGTATATAGCCTGGTAAAGTATATATAATTATTCACTCACTGCATCTCCAACCTCACTTGTGAATATACAGAGCACAGTATTAAGGCTGGGTTCAATTCACCTTGGATTTACTTTTACTCAAAAAGGGTGCATTTTCCTCCAGATTTAACTTATAGAGGTTCTTAGATCCTCATAGAAAAGTAAAAACAAGCAATTGTTGTGGGAAATGCCAAACTTGGTGAATTGAAAGTGCGTTGACCCTAAGCCCTAACAGGCTGTGTGTGTGTGTGTGTGTGTGTGTGTGTGTGTGTGTGTGTGTGTGTGTGTGTGTGTGTGTGTGTGTGTGTGTGTGTGTGTGTGTGTGTGTGTGTGTGTGTGTGTGTGTGTGTGTGTGTGTGTGTGTGTGTGTGTGTGTGTGTGTGCTCGCGCTCTGCATGAGAGCGTGCATGTGAGCGGGGATAGTTGTCTTCAGACAGGGCAGCCCAAGAGGGCAAGAGTGTTTGTACAGTATAACCAGTCTTTTACTAGGTCATAATGTGGAGACGGAGTCACTGCATTATTTAGCCCTGCATGCCTTTCTGTTCTGTCCTCAGGCCTCTGGCAACCAGAGAGGGGTTGGATGATATAGATGTGAGCATGGCAAGGGTCTCACTGCTAGACCTGACCTATATAGACAGGGGGGGAAATATCTGCCCTCGTTTCCGTGTCAAATGGATGTATGGGAGGTCATCCATAAATGTTTAATGTGTTCATCTGCTCAACCGCTCGTTCATTCCCTGGGTCATTCATTCAGTCTTTCACACATATGAATGCACCTCCCCTCAGTCTACGACACATCTCCCCATTGCTTCCTGTATTTCTGCCATACTTTCTTGCTCCCTTGCATACTCGCTTGCTCACCCACTCACTTGTTCATTTATTCACTGACTGACCAAATGCTTCACTCACTCACACACACACACACACACACACACACACACACACACACACACACACACACACACACACACACACACACACACACACACACACACACACACACACACACACACACACACACACACACACACACACACACACACACACACACACACACACACACACACACACACTCGCTCCAGACTGGTGCTGAGTAGGCCTGTATCATTCTCTGCTGCTGTGCAGTCTGTGCTGGAAGCTGAGCTCAACCTAATGATGAGGACAATTCAAACTGCGTCTGCTCGCTAGCCACTCTGTTGTGTGTTTGAAAGGCCTCTGGCCTGCTCCACTGTCAAGGTGGTACATTGTGAAATGAAAGTCATGTATAGATCCAAGGGATAGATCCAAGCATGAACAGACAACTACACATCATGCATACAGGCGCGCACGCACGCACGCACGCACGCACGCACGCACGCACGCACGCACGCACGCACGCACGCACGCACGCACGCACGCACGCACGCACGCACGCACGCACGCACGCACGCACGCACGCACGCACGCACGCACGCACGCACGCACGCACGCACGCACACACACACAACATACACTCTCTGTATGGCTCCATCTGTAACAGTGCAGGGGTGTGCTTGAAAAACAAAGTGTTGTAATGCACAGTCACAGGAATGTGATATGTGATCCTCTCTATCTATAGAGAAATATTTAGTAGCTGTCCTCGTGACCACCCGATTTGACTGTTATCAGCCTATTGAATAGGCATTACGCATCAGTCATGGTGCCAATGATTTCCATGGTCATATCGAATTATATAGATAGATACCGATATATACTGTATAATATCAGTTTACACAAGTTTACACAATTAGAGTGTTATACCTGTTATACTGTAACTGTGATGCTGGGTGCTGATGCAGATTTCTAAAAGCGCTGCTTTATATGAGCTGATTTATTGGTCTACTGAACACTACAGTCTGTTTCCAAGGGCCTGATTTCAAGTGGCTTATTAGGTTTGGTATTGAACGATTTGTGTCTTGCCACCTCCTTGCATGACTGAAGCTGAACAGTCTTTGCAAATGGCAAATTTGTGGTCATTTTCAGACACACCGCAGACATTGTCTCCTGTGTAGGTTAACATGATCAATGTGCTTGGCACATAATGAATGCACCATTATATCGGCGCAACACATCAGCAATCATTTTTATATCGATCTGATACTGATAACAGGCTACATATTAGCTCTACCCTGGCCTCTCTCCGCTGGCTGCCAGTACGGTTTAGAATCGATTTTAAGACTCTCCTTGTTTATAAAGCTCTAAATGGGCTAGTCCCCTCTTTTATCGCTGCCCTTTTAACACCTCCTTCAACATCCAGGTCCCTCAGGTCAGCTGACTTGGGGCTCGTAGCTGTCCCGCAATCCAAACTCAAGCTCAGGGGTGACACACCTTCGTTGTCACAGCCCCTAGACTGTGGGACAGCATTCCCCTCCGTATTAGATCTGCCCCTCCATTGAATCTAAGTCCAGGCTCAAGACTCACTTTAACGTTTGAATCCTCCTGATGTGGCCGATTTTGTACTGTACATGTACTGTTTATTTGTTCATTTGAGCTGTATGCCTTGTTGTTTGTCTGTGTTTCTTGCATTTGGGATTTTAGATATACCTAAAATATATATAGGTACAGCACTTTGTTCAATGCAAGTTGTTTTTAAATGTGTTTTTAGAAATACATTTGACTTGACTTGACTTTCCCACCTGCAGTTGAATACTGCCAGCTTCTAATTATGGGGAATATAGTATGACATGTATTTAAAAACTACAGTTCCCATTAGAGATGCGCCATAGAACTTGTTACTAAACATAGAAATCAGCTGGCATACTTTCCAGAGTAGTGTTGTAATTAGAGGCTATACTATAATTCTCAGAAGCTCTGTGTGTGTCTGTGTGTCACACAAAATGTGTCCCTGGCTTAACTCGGACAGCGTCCGACCGTTCGGTCTCAAACTTGGCGTGTGTGTCTCATATGACCCAGAGGTGTGCAGAGCCGACCAGCATTTTCCGAGAACCGAAAAATCACAAATATCTGTCGACCCATGGGTCTGAGAAAGAGGCAGAAATGTTGTCCGCGTTCGGGAGACTGTATGCATCGGCTTCCCTGATTTGCCAACCCAAACCGCCTGCTGCACGGATTGGCGGACCGTGTTTCACACAACATCATCATATGACAAAGGATAAACTAGGGCGCTTAAACCCATATACTTAGTTGACCGGATTCCCCCAAGGCTCTATACTAGGCCCCCACCTGTTTTCACTAAAAAACTGCAGATACACAAGCTCACAACACATCGCAATGCAACACGTTGGGAGCTTGTAGATCAACTATTTTCGGCAGATGTTCCCCAGAATAGGGACAAGTGGTTAAACAAACACTGAGGATTTTACTGCGTAGGCCCCTAGTAGCCCATATATTTGGGACGAGTGTTTTCTGATAAGGCCTGTGTTTAAATGGCTGATACTGTAACAGTCATATCAGGTTGTCCTGACACCTACTGAGAGCAACCAGAGAGACGCGATGAGGGAGGCAGAGAGAACTGCTCTGTGCTGGAGGCCAAGTGTGATGCCATAACACTGTAGATGACCTTGGAGATGAGATGTGTAGGGTTGACGTGTGCGTGTGCGTGTGTACTGTGCGCGTGCCCGTGTATGTGTGTGTGTGTGTGCGCACGTTTTCTTTGGTAACCATGTTGAATGTCACTAGTGGAACCCTTCTGTTTTGGGGCATCTGGTCTTTATATTCCTCCATGTTTGTTATGGCCTGCTCCACCAGGGCTCATGTCCACTCCATCTGACTGGAGCCCTCCCCAGGAAGAGTGAGAGCGCAATATAACCATGTCAGTGGAAAATAAGTTATATAGCCCCACTGCTCCACTGTGTGCTGTACAACAGTGTATGCTTGTTTTCTGTGTGTGTGTGTGTGTGTGTGTGTGTGTGTGTGTGTGTGTGTGTGTGTGTGTGTGTGTGTGTGTGTGTGTGTGTGTGTGTGTGTGTGTGTGTGTGTGTATGTGTGTGTGTGTGTGTGTGTGTGTGTGTGTGTGTGTGTAACCCTACTGCACCTATAATATTTGTGTCCCTGTATGTATTATCCTTTATGTGGACATAAATAATGGTTAAAATGTGTGTGTGTGTGTGTGTGTGTGTGTGTGTGTGTGTGTGTGTGTGTGTGTGTGTGTGTGTGTGTGTGTGTGTGTGTGTGTGTTTGTGTTTGTGTTTTTCTGTCATGTTTTTGAGCAGGACCCAAAGAACAGGCAGGAGTTGAGGAGTAAACCGAGTTTACTGACAGACACAGACAGGCAGAACAGAATACACCAACAGTCTTAGTACATTCAGTATGACACCTATGCATCTGCACAGAATACAGAATACAGACACAGACATACAGGCAATAAGACACCTATGAATAATACAGGAACAGACATAGTACATGCATTATGACACCTATGAAACTACATAATAAAATACTGGAACAGACATAGTACTACAGGCAGTATGTACTGTACTAGACACCTGCGCGCAACTAAGTATAAATCAGGATAACAAGGAGGAATTTATAGGCGCACTTACACGAGAATAAACGAGATCGGAGACAGACTAACAAGAGAGGCCAGGGCTTATAGTGTACACACACACACACACACACACACACACACACACACACACACACACACACACACACACACACACACACACACACACACACACACAGGCTAACAGCACACGTGAACACAATGGACAAACACAGGTGTAACACATGTCACACAGTAGAATTGATGACGGGAATAGTGACATCTTCTGGACAGGTAGGAGTGGGTCCCCATTTTGTGTAAGTGAGCCTTTGAGGAGAGAAATGTGAGAATGTAATTCGCAATCATCTGTGCAATCAAATGCAGCTGGCCTATCTTTCTTGTGTGTGCATGTGTGGATTGGTGCGTGCATGTGTGTATGTGTTTTCCCAATAAGCTTTAGTCAGGAAAAAGCATACAGTACGTCCTCTAACCAACGGCACATCTTAAACGGGTCAATCAGAGGTTCTTCTCCTCTTCTTGCCTGCTATGGTATGGATGGATGGATGGATTAATAGATAAAACGATGCATGGATGGATGGATGGATGGATGGATGGATGGATGGGGGAAACTTCAGAATGTATTAATTGATTGTGTCTTCAGGAAACACTACCCTTCCTCTTTGCCTGGCCTACTTGTTGTTAACTAGTTGTACGAACGCTTGTTTTATTGTTGTATTGTTTTATTGGATCTTGTTTAGTCGATACAATTATTTGTTTTAGCTCCTGCTCATTTGATTTAGCTATTTTGTCTCATCTGTTTAAGGAAATAGGTAGCTGATATATTGCCCTTTTACCTTAGCGCTAGGTATACTCTTGGTTGCTTGTTTTTGCAGAAAATGCACTTAAGACTTCTGGTGATTAGTAGTTTCGTTCCCTATCTACAGTATGTTGAATGCACTTATTGTAAGTCGCTTTGGATAAAAGCGTCTGCTAAATGACTGTAATGTAATGTAATGTAATGTGTTTGATAGAGACAGAGAGAGAGAAACAGAGACGTGAGGAACATTTATTTTCCCCCTTTTCAGAGCAAATGGAAGGAATATATGTTATGTTATATTATGTTATGTTATGTTATGTTATGTTATGTTATGTTATGTTATGTTATGTTATGTTATGTTATGTTATGTTATGTCCAAAGGGCCTTTTGTCTGCGTTTTCACAAACCATGAAAGCATCACACCTGTTTGAAGTTGTGTGGGTGATGAGGATATGTGCTGCTGCTGCTGCTGCTGCTGTGTGTGAGTGTGTGTGTGTGTGTGTGTGTGTGTGTGTGTGTGTGTGTGTGTGTGTGTGTGTGTGTGTGTGTGTGTGTGTGTGAGTGTGAGTGTGAGTGTGAGTGTGAGTGTGAGTGTGAGTGTGAGTGTGAGTGTGAGTGTGTGTGTGTGTGTGTGTGTGTGTGTGGGGGATGTTTTTATCACACGCTCTGCTGTGTAGCTGCCCTGACAGGCACCCACTTCACAGCTCACAACACACTCCTCTCAGACACCCGTCCTTGCATACCAGTGAGGACAAACGCCCACAACACGATCACGCACAATTCTGGAACAATGCAAGTTGGGAATGCATCCCCTCCCCGTTTATGCAATAACCACTGACTGTAACCATCTGTCTGTCTGTGTCCCTTTTATGGCCATATGTAAAGTTGATTCTTATGTGGAGATCTCTGTATCTGTCTATCTGTCACATTTACGGAGATCCCTGACATCATCAGTATATGCTCATATGAGCATAGCAACCATATGGGCATATCGGTCGGATCGGTAGTTCTGGGCAACGGCCTGTCCGACGGACCCGAGATTGAAGTCGGTCAGTCGCAGTCCCACCCATATATGGGAGATAATGGGACACATGGCGTCCTGTTCCCCCTTTGTTAAATGGTTTAGTCAATGATTATGACAATGATAAAGGTTGGCCCCCGTCAGTATAATACTGTACATTTGGCAATGTTGCCCTCTTGAAATGTCTTGCTGTGTACACTTAAATATAATTTATATTCTTGTTAAATTGTCCTGTACAGTAGCTGTTTTCTGTGTTCACTATGTTTACAATAGTGTGCTTTTAATTATTTAGCTTATTGAACCACTTATTGATGTTTGGATCCTGAAATAGTTAAAACGACTGAAATGCAAACCATAGTTATTAGTACAGTAATCCTACATCCTTTCTTGTCATGTTTAGTTGACTTCCAAGTTCCAACTATTTTCATGACATGGGAAAGGGGCCCCACAGGGACTTATTTGTTGTCCCAGAAATGTGTGTTACACCCCGGCAGCAAGCAGTAAAGATGAGAGGACATCCAGTAGCGCTAGTTAGACCAGGTCTCAAGGGAGAAACACTAAATGCAGGTTTATATACTGTATTTAATCACCAAGCCTCTCCAGTGTCTCTGCTGAGAGTGTTTATAAAGAACAGTTTGTTTGCCTACATTTCTGACAAATGAAAATACCAATAAGATGGGATTTGATTATTCAGCTCACTAGAGAGTGTCCCCTCCTGTCATGACCAGTTATTATATCGTTGCTGTAGGGCAGAAACCTTGTATCTCTATATTGTAACTTTGTATATTTTCAGTTAATTAATGCCCTGCTTTGTCGTACTACAGTATCTAAGCTACATTTTTGAGCTTGTAGATCTGCTATTTTTGCTACTTTTGAATTTCAGAAGGCACAAGAAATAGCCTAGTAGTCAATAATTTAGCATGAAGAACAAGAATATGACACATTCATGACGAGGGAAGAGAGAACTAGAGACAAAATCAATCAATCAACACATACATTCATACATGTATACACTGTATAATATACAGTGCAACAGTGACCACAGGGGGATTCACAATAAGTATTATATATACGTCACACGCATATTATAAATCACATACATAAGACTAGAAATGTTCTCATAGAGATACTACATGCTTTGTATAGGGATGAATTTGACCTTGTGCGGTGACCTTGACCGTTAACTGATTTGGAAAAAATAATAATCACGCAGGTCCTGGCCCTACCTCCAACTCATCTGCCAAGTTTGATCAAAATCGGATTAAAACTGTCCAAATGGGGTGCTTGTGGGCTCAGCCAGTTAGTGCACAGACCATATGCTCCCTGTGAGCCGGCTTTGAATCCGACCCTCGTCTTTTCATTCATGTCCTTTCTCTTTCTGCCCTCGTTTTTCTGAACTACCTGAAATAAAGCATAAAATGCTCAAAATAATTAGAATAAAAAGAAAATAACTGATCACTAAAGGGTATAGAAATAAGAAATAAACTGAGGCAGAATATGCCGCTTGTGCAAGTACAGAAACATTTGCAGCAGATATAAATAGCAGCGAATATGGGGTAGATTCTCTCAGTCTGTTGCGCAGGTGAGAGACAACACTTAACAGCAGCAGATATCAAACATGTAAGTGTATATACATAAGTGCAACAAGTGTAAGTGCAACAGCCACGTAGTGTATTCATAGTCATATATACCGTACATAAAGAGAAAACGCCCGTGTGACGACCCGTGTCGCCAAGACTGACACAGCCGACAGGGTGATTTGAGTGACGGCAGCAGTAAAAATCCAGATCATACAAACCATACTTCTCTATCTCTGGCATTCTCACGCCAGTCTTTACTCTACCACCACTTTATCTCCCTTTACCACAACCACTCCCTGCTACGTATATCTCACTGTGGTTGGCCAAGAGCTGAGCATGTAAACCATTAGTTCTCAAAGTGGGGTCCGGGGGGTCCTTGATGGGGTACCAGGGGGTCCCCAGCAAAATGTGTTAATATAGCGTCACAATCATTTTAACCACTTTGACCATATTTTATACTTTGGCTATTAAAAAATAACAGATATACAAGCTCATATCTGCTATTTTTGAAAAATCCCTGGCACAAAATATTTTTGAGATGGGGGGGGGTCCGCAGTAGCCTGGTAAACCCTCCCTCCGGAAATCTCATTTCCATTTGATTTCAGGAGTGAGTCTGGCCTGAAGGCTTGTCTGGGCGTTTCTAGCCCGTACACCAAATGGACGAGCCTATCAGCGTCGTCGCTCATCGTTCTGTGATTGACAGCGACAGTTGGCCAATCAGGTGGCGAGTTCGAGTGAGCCCGAATGAAGCCGAGTGCAGCCTGAGTGCAGCCGACAAAAGACGAACGGCAGCCATTGTTGTTTGTGCGAGTGCCTTTACTTCTTACTTTCGGTTATAAAACGCTCTCAAACTTCTTTTTTGAGGCACGGAATTTACTTATAAGATATCGTTTGGATAGAATTTAGTTGTTTAACTTCATATATGTGGTCAATTAATCATGACAGAGCCTATTTAAAAATAAAAATTCAGAGAACCGGCAGGGGCGGGCAGTGACACGCATGTATCCGAATAAGGCAACCTATTTTGGGCATGGCCATCTCAAAAGTCCCGTTGCGTCACATTGTCCTGGAGGTGGTAAAAATGCACTGCAATTGGCTGAAGGGGAAAAACGATCATTGGCTGAAGGGGTTGTCAGTCAACGGTATTACTCCCGCCCAACTCCAGCCCACAGCCAATATTGCAGAATGGGCGATCATGCCAGACTCACTCCTGAAATCAAATGGAAATGAGATTTCCGGAGGGAGGGTTTACCAGGCTAGGTCCGCAGCCAAATACATATCATGTTGGGGGTCCTTGACATGGAAAAGTTTGAGAACCACTGATGTAAACACACTAAACACAAGCGCTATAACCTTCCACCCTTCCGCCATGATGTATCATCGCACCTCCTCTCCTCCCTCTTCTTTTCTCCCGGCTTGTCCCGCTGTAAGTGCACTAATGTAGTATCAGTGTTATCTTGTCACCTTTCGCAGTAGCCTGGGAGATCCTCCTGGCCCGTTTTGAAACGTGGCATCATTGACGTCTCTGTGGGGACCTGGAGAGACAGACAAAGAGGCTCCTTATCGAGCCGGATGGCAGGGCCTCTGCTCTTGGTTGGCTGCAGGGGAGAAACAGAGCTGCTGTTGCGATTGGGAGGGGGGTGTATGTATATATATATAGAACATCAGGACAGGCTTCCCCCCTCTCTTTCTATCACCTTCTCTCCCTCTCCCTCTGGGTAAAGGCTGGTGTGGTTGAGAGTGGGAGACAGAATGTCGGATTCATGGCCGTTAGACATAGCCTAGTGTTTCTGCCGTGGCCTCAACGCTTGTGTGAACGTAGCGGGAATAATCAGCGATAGTTAACCACTTTCAACCTGCTGTCCCTGGTTTGGGCATGTCATTTTACTTATTTTGTTCTTAAATAGCAAAAAAATAGCGGATTCACAAGCCTGCATTGCCTTACGATGCCATGTGTAGGGCTGTCACAATTATTGCATAATCGTCTAATCGCAACTATTTGAGATAATCGCAATTATTTTGCGTAATCGTTTGAAACATTTTCAGAAATAGCGGAAATAGACGATCTACAGGCTCACAACATGTCACGATGCGACGCGCCGTGAGCTAGTAGATCGTCTATTTCCACTATTTTGTTACACATCTTTAGTATAAAATATTAAGTATGGCGTATTTTGGCCATAATACATCATTTATTTTGATTATTGGTATTGACAATTCAGTCATTTCTTTGTGCTTTTAAGTTTTATGTCATATCTGCCCTGCGCACCTTTTGTTTACAAGGCCTAAAAGCCACACAATGAAATCGTTAATCGCAATTATTTGCTTAATCGTCAAGTAAAATGTCAGAATCGTGACAGCCCTAGCAATGTGTTATGAATTTGCCATTTTCGCAATTTGTCTTATACGACGAAGTATACATTGGCATGTACTGTATGTGCATGGCATTATGGCATTATGCCATGTATGGCAACGAATGGAAAAAAGAGAGAAACAAGAGAAGATGGTGGAATGTGGGGCAACAGTGTCGTGTAGAGAGGCCGTCCGGGAATCGGAAGGTTCTTGGTTCGATCCTCGGCTCCACCGGGCTTCCTGTCGAAGCATCCCTGAGCGAGACACTTAACCCCTAACTGCTCCCCAGGCGCCGTTAAGAATAGTCACCAACTCCTTCTATATAACCATGTATCATATACATTGTTGTACAATGAAAATAGCCAATCTACAAGCTCACATGTAGATCTGTAATATTTACATATATATATCTTTGAAGTTTAAAAATAAATAATGCTTAGCAAAACTTTCGCCTGTAATGACATGACAAAATAAAGACGCCAGGTTTATAGTGGCTAATAGTTAGGATGGCTAATAGTCAGGGAATATTATCAGAATAATGTCATATCTAGGAATAAATTCCTTACCAAGAAATGTCTTCACCAATGTGTTTGTAAAAGTGTCTAGTAACACATCTCATAAAGACTGAAATGCAGTTTCCCTAGGGGAATTTTTGACAGCTGCTGAAAGTTGGGGTACCCACCATAACCTTATGCGGGGGAGAAAATGAAAATTTAATTCTGTTTTAAAGGTAGGGTAAGTGTAGCCTGGTAAACCCTCCCTCCGGAAATCTCATTTCCATTTGATTTCAGGAGTGAGTCTGGCATGAACCGCCTTTCTGCAATATTGGCTGTGTATGCCAAACCTGTGCCAAACGGCCGAGCCTATCAGCGTCGTCGCTCATTGTTCTGTGATTGACAGCTTACGTTGGCCAATCAGGTGGCGAGTTCGAGTGAGCCCAAAACACGAACGGCAGCCATCTTTTTCTTGTGCGCTATATTCTCCGCAATTTTTTTACTTCAAAAAGCTCTCTAACTTCTATTTTGAGGCACGGAATTTACTTATAAGATATCGTTTGGATAGAATTTAGTTGTTTAACTTCATATATGTGGTCAATTAATCATGACAAAGCCTATTTAAAAATAAAAATTTAGAGAACCGGTAGGGGCGGGCAGTGACACCCATGTATCCGAATAAGGCAACCCATTTTGGGCACGGCCGTCTCAAAAGTCCCGTTGCGTCACATTACACTGGTGAACTGCTGATTGGCTGAAGGGGGAAAATTATCATTGGCTGAAGGGGTTGTCAGTCAACGGTATTACTCCCGCCCAACTCCAGCCCACAGCCAATATTGCAGAAAGGCGGATCATGCCAGACTCACTCCTGAAATCAAATAGAAATGAGATTTCCGGAGGGAGGGTTTACCAGGCTAGGGTAAGTGATATTTTTTGGTTAAAACAAAAAGTATTTTTTTAAAAGGTTAAAATACTATATTCTGATAGTAATCATTGCTATAGAGTGTTTGTTCAGTAACAGGAGTCTCCCTGTCTCTCCAGCTCTTTAATAAACAGAAAATACATTTTTCGGTAGGTGAATACCTGGAAAAGGTTGGCTATGGCCGTTTTTAGCCCAAGGAGTTGTTTTGGTGCAAAAAAAATGCTTGCAATGGATTCAGAATCATAAAAACACCCTAGTTTGACCCCTCACATGCTACTTAAAACAGAATTAAAATTATTATTTTTCCCCGCATAAGGTTATGGTGGGTACCCCAACTTTCAGCAGCTGTCAAAAATTCCCCTAGGGAAACTGCATTTCAGTCTTTATGAGATGTGTTACTAGACACTTTTACAAACACATTGGTGAAGAAATTTCTTGGTAAGGAATTTATTCCCAGATTTTTGAAATATCCCCTGACTATAAGTGAAGAGTGCCCTCTTCAAGTCTGGTTGACGGTATACTGTAGTTTCCTCTGGGGGGAGGGGGGGTCTGTTTGAGGCAGGGATCCCAGGGGCCTCTGTTCCAGTTTCACACAGTACAGGGACAGATGATCAAGGACCCTGTGTTGTCCTCCTGTGGGACAAACACATTTCATCAACCACTGTGCTTCTGTAGGTGGACACTCAATCTCTGTCTCTCTGTCTCTCTGTCTCACTGTCTCACTGTCTCACTGTCTCACTGTCTCTCTGTCTGTCTGTCTGTCTGTCTGTCTGTCTGTCTGTCTGTCTGTCTGTCTGTCTGTCTGTCTGTCTGTCTGTCTGTCTGTCTGTCTCTAGGTGGACACTCATACACATGACATCTCTCTCTCTCTGTCTGTCTGTCTCAATATCTCTCTCTCTCTCTCTCACACACACACACACACACACACACACACACACACACACACACACACACACACACACACACACACACACACACACACACACACACACACACACACACACACACACACACACGCACATGCACACATTGCCCCAGGGGAGTCCAGGGGTGCGACCAGAACGGGGTGAGGAAGATGTCATCTCCTCTGGAAGCTGTGTGAGTGATTTATCTCTGAGGCCACTGGAAACCCAGTCATCCTCAGGGGAGCTGTGGCTGTGGTCTGATTAGATCTCGCCTTAGGTTGCCTTTTATAGTTTCCCAGCACAGCGCTCCAATACCCCACCACCCCCGAAATAGCCCTCCCTGCTTTGCCGAGTCATCACCGCCGTGTTTGAACACTATAACTCAAGTGATATGGTCTATAGGAGGTTGAATCCACACGGCCACACTCTCTCTCTCACACACGCTGTCCTTGTGGGGGATGTTTGGTCCCCACATGGATAGAAAAACAAATACATGCATACACACACAAAGATGTCCTCTGTCCATGGTGCTGAAAGTAAAAAACAACTATTTCACAACTCAAACTGCAATGTATATGACCTCTGTGTGTGGTGTGTGTGTGTGTGTGTGTGTGTGTGTGTGTGTGTGTGTGTGTGTGTGTGTGTGTGTGTGTGTGTGTGTGTGTGTGCGTGTGCGTGCGTGCGTGCTTGCGTGCGTGTGTGATACAGAGAAAGGGAGAGTGTTCGGTACAGTTGTCCCTCAAGCCATGTTCTAATAAATGTTGTTAGTGTGTAAATAGAATGATGTCACACACAGCAGTGCTATTGTAAAATGTATAACGCAGCTTAATGCCACTATGTGAACACATTGACTACAGTACTGTACAGTGTGTACAGTATACAAATTCAACTCAATTCAAAGGAGCTTTATTGGCAGGAGAAAACATACGTTTACATTGCCAAAGCAAGTGTCAAAATATAATAAAAACAGTTGAAAATGGGGAAAGTATATATAGTTGGAGGGGGTTACAGCATTGTGTAAACAGAGCTATGTCACATTGTGTCATTTTATACATGTTATATGTACAGGGTATAAAGCTTTTTGAGACAAATGGCAGCACTATCTATCTATCTATCTATCTATCTATCTATCTATCTATCTATCTATCTATCTATCTATCTATCTATCTACCTACGTACGTACGTACATACATACATACATACATACATACATACATACATACATACGTACACGTACGT
The DNA here is from genome assembly GCF_963280865.1 of Gymnoscopelus braueri. NCBI lineage: Eukaryota > Metazoa > Chordata > Actinopteri > Myctophiformes > Myctophidae > Gymnoscopelus > Gymnoscopelus braueri. The sequence goes on along the minus strand of NC_137622.1, from coordinate 9,810,721 downwards.
ACGTACATACATACATACATACATACATACATACATACATACATATAATATACATAATATATAATATACATAATATATAATATATATATATATAGTATATAAACTCTCTCTCTCTCTCTCTCTCTCTCTCTCTCTCTCTATATATATATATATATATATATATATATATATATATATATATATATATATATATATATATATATATATTTCTCTCTCTCTCCCTCTGTCTCTCTTTCTCTCTCTCTAATGCACCCCCTTCCCTCTTTCTCTCACCACTCATACAACACGCACTCTGTAAGAGACTGAATTGCTGCTTGGTGGGAGAATGCCATGCCATGTATTGTTGATGAGTCATTCGGAACAAGGAAGCTCTGACGTTATTTCTCTCATTCTGTCTCTCTGTCTATACTGAATCAGTGAATGGGACTTTAATAACAAACTCACACGATGCACGTCTTATTTAGAGATGACGTTACCACGCAGGACAAGAAGCCCATGGATTCCCCCATGTTCCAACAATGTGTGTAAAATGGTGATTTCTTTTTAACATGTTGATGAATTGAATACATAGAACCACAATGGAAACAAGTCCCCTGGGCTTTTTTGTGCTATCCTTTTAGCCTAAATGTCTGACTGCACCTCATGCTGTTTACATTTCTGACAATAAAGTATTCAATCAATCAATACAAAATGACCTCGTAGGGTGACATGTCCCTGGTAGCGCGCCAGTGTCACGCACTGACAATTGCTGATCTACAAGCTCACAATGTGTCACAGCGCAACGCGTTGTGAGCTTGCAGATCGTCTATTTACAAGTGCATGACACCGCCACGCAACCAATTATAAATCAAGGGTTACGGGTAAATGTATATGCTCTCACAGTTAAATTAACACTTTTGCTAGGTACCGTCTCAGCCTCTATAAACCTGTGCAATTCTGTGTAAACTACGCATACGATGGGGAAAGTGTTGTCTCCACTGTCTGTAGTTTCTGAGTTAGAGACAAACAGCTCTGTCAGCAGTTGTAAACCTTCACATTTTTCTCCCCTTTTTTACTGCATGCTGTAATACTTTAGAACAGAGAAAATTGTTCCAAAAACTGTCACACCGTTAAGCTGTCGGAAGGTACAAGGAATAGTCTAGCAGCCAGTAATGTAGTATATAGTTAAAGGACCGCTTCACCCATTTTCTACCTATCTTCATATAATTGGTCCTCACTTATGCTCATTATAATATGGTACCATTTCTTTGTACTCTGGCTGTGGATAGTTCAGAAACCTATACTAGTGACATCATTGTTTTTTTTTAATAACTTATTTTAGAAATGGCTTTAGTGCTGTTAATACGTTTAGTATTGTTATTTATGTATTCTTTTGTTTTTGTGTATTATGGAGCACCTCCAACCTACGTTTTTCACAGTGCACGTACTCGTACATCCTTGTGACAATAAAATAATCTCTTGAATCTGTCTCTCTCTAATAGAAACGGCAGGCTTTCTCTTAATAGAAGCCAATGTTCTTCCATTAATAAATTAAAACATTTGAAATCTTGTTTCAAATGACCAAGGGGAGATGCTGCGCTTATCAGCTTCAGGCAGTCCTACATTTCAACCAGTAGCTGTCCTGCCAGACACCAGGGTCTAAATGTACGGCTGTCAGGATTATTATAAGGTTTTACTTGACCATTAACTGTCACTCAAATAACTGCAATGAATGATTTAATTGTGTTTCTGTTGTTGAACATTGGAACATTATGAATAGACATTACATTTCTGTTTGGCTTTTAGGCTTCGTAAACTAAAGTTGCACAGAGCATATATGACAAGTTACGTACATAATTAGTAACTTTATACTTTCACAAAAACATTAATTGTGGAAATTCCGATCTGCAAGCTCACGCGACACGTTTTGAGCTTGTAGATCTGCTATTTCCACTATTTTTGAAAATATATGAACATTTTTCAACATGGAAATGAGTATGATGATTATAACGATTAGGCTATGCAGATTATTTTTTGCGATTATCTCAAATAATTGTGATTAGGCGATTATGTAATAATCGTGACAGGCCTACAGGTATCTAAATGTCTAAATGGAAGAGGAGACCACCTCCAACCACTGCAGATGTAGTAATATCGTAACATATTCTACCATGCCGATTGGTTAAAATAATGTTTTGTCCATTAAAATAAGTTCTGGATCACAGCTTTTAGATTTGTGTCCAGATTTGTTTATCCAGCTTGATTACACACTGCAACATCCTTTAGTGTTTGTACTGTGTTAAAATAGACCCTTATTGCTGACTGTGCATAAAAGGTGGTAGATGCATGTATAGGGGAGTAAATTGGCAATTAATTATACAATTCTGTTGAAGAACCTGGGTTATTGACATGCAATTATCCATGGTATAGTTTGATATAGTTTGCATCGATCTTTTCTCTAAAACCCAAAAATATTAACCCATTAAAACTGGGAAAGCATCTGTGTCATTTTTTATTTTAATGTTGGCTATTCAAAAATAGCTGCTATTTTTGGAAAAATATTGAAAGTGTTGATTTTTCGTAATTTTTAATTACGAAAAGGTTTGCGAACTACTGATTTAGAAGGCATTTGTATAATCGGCCTCAGGTTTTAATGGGTTAAAGCAGTCAATCTACATTCCTGTCATCCTTTCTAATAGGATACATCCATAATACCTATAAAACATTTATTTCACTGCTTCTGTTTTAGCAGACACCTGACATGCGCTGACATGTGCTATCATCAATTTAGTTGAGGAAGAGCACGCTGACCAGCTTTCTCTCGACGTACTGTAAAAGCTTTCTCTCTCTATGTTTTCCCAATCCTCGCGTTGACACAAATACCCTGTTTCATTTCTCCATCTACTCCAGTGGGATTAGGGATTATGCAGACATGACTGCAATGAGACTCTGTTGGATTAGCACTTGTCATCTCATCTATAAGACATATTCACAGACAGGCACCAGTGATTGAGGCAGTAACAACGATCCTACACTGAATGGTAGAGTCCCAAAGAATGGAATAAAAAATACATTAAGAAACTACTTCTACTACTACTACAACTACCATTATCACTACTACTACAAATAATAATAATAATAATAAGAAGAAGTAGAAGAAGAAATACTTTTCATGCATAGAATAGCTTAACATTATTTACAGTATTGAAGACATACTCTAAATAGCATGGGCCATTACGATAGATAAATTGACAAAGCACTCCTAACAGTTAAAGTTAAATATTTAAAAAAGTATAAAACATAATTATGTGAAAACATAAATTAGTGGAGGTACTTCGGTGGCCTACTGGCAGTGTGCGCAAGACATTTGGCAGTGATCGGTCCAGTGGTTTGTGAGATTACAGTATAGCTGCGCCACACAGACAGACACACACACACACAGACCCTCTTATATAGAATGCTAGACTCCTGCAGAGCCACGGCGTATACAAAGCTTCAGGTGATGTTGATGAACATTGAGTCGTTCGTGTACTTGAGCACCGATGTAAACAACTATTTGTACGTCAACCTGTACTCTTCTGTTCCTTTGTGCCAGCTGCCAGCTGGCAAAAGTGTTACAGGCGAAGAAAATACAAGCGTCTCAGGAGAACGCCAACATTACCGTGATTTAGAGGGCAGAACACAGCAGAGAGAGAGAGAGAGAGAGAGAGAGAGAGAGAGAGAGAGATAGAGCACTTTTGGGTCCTTTTATAAGTGTTGCTGAGTCTGAGAGATGGAGGGGGGTGATGGATGGGCCGATGGATCTTAGAAGAGCGGGGAGGGGGGGTGGGGGGCTGGAGATGAGAGTGCAGATTTTAGGAGAAAGGAGCTCTTTTTTTTCCCTCCAGCAGAGCTTGTATCTTAGACTTGGCTGCAGCACACTGCTCTGCCTGTTTTCATACTAAGTACTTCTCTCTCTCTCTGGCTGCTCACCAGTTTCCATCGACCCTCTGCACCCTTCTGCTTTTCTCTTTCTCTCTCTCTCTCTCTCTCTCTCTCTCTCTCTCTCTCTTTCTCTCTCTCTCTCTCTGTGTGTCTGTCTCTCTGTGTCTGTTACTCTTGCACTCTCCCTCTTACTTCTCTCTCTCTCTGTCTCTCCTTTCCCCTCTCTCTGCCTCTGACGTTTTGCTCCCCCATGTCTCTTTATCTTTCTGACTCGCATTCACTACCTCCTTCCTCTCTCTTGATGATCTTTGGCTCCTTTTTACTCCCCTCTATCCTTTTCACTGCTCTCTCTCTCTCTCTCTCTCTCTCTCTCTCTCTCTCTCTCTCTCTCTCTCTCTCTCTCTCTCTCTCTCTCTCTCTCTCTCTTTCTTGCTCTCTCTCTCTTTCTTGCTCTCTCTCTCTCTCTCTCTCTCTCTCTCTCTCTCTCTCTCTCTCTCTCTCTCTCTCTCTCTCTCTCTCTCTCTCTTCCGGTAGAGCACAGGAGTGTATGCCGGGGCCAGGCCCCAGGGGGGGTCAGGGGTATGTGTTTGTGTTTCCATGGCAATACTTTGTGCTGATGTCATTAGTATTGACGGTGTGCAGTGTGTCAGACTACTCTATGAAACCGGTCCTCAACATCAGGTCCAGGGACCACCAGGGGGCAGGGCACGAGTGGACCCTTTTATGGGTCTGTGAGAGCGTATACACGCATGGGACCAAATGGACCCACAAGGGTCTCTCAGAGTTAAGTTAACACTGACAATTTTACAGTGTGGATTGGGGTCCCAAAAAGAAATTTAAAAAATGGTTGCATGTAAGGTACCATTTGGATTTGGACCCCTAGTGGTCCCCAGTCCTGATGTTGAGAAACATCTTGTTGTGCTCTATGATGAAGCCAAGCTGTCCTGTTTACCCCAAACTTCCACCGTTCATCATTCGAGTGGCAAGTGTATGTGTGCGTGTGCGTGTGCGTGTGCGTGTGCGTGTGCGTGTGCGTGTGTGTGTGTGGGCGCGAGTGCAAACCTGTTGTCTATGCACGTGGGCATGCTTATGCGCGCATAAGAATTTTGTGCATGCCTACATATTATTCCCATAAAATGCATCGTTCCCGTTCAGATTACCTTCTGCCAGGGATAACAGTGAATGAATAGACAGCAGAAAAACCAAAGCGATCAATCTCTGAACGATGCCTCAGAAATAACTGCTGCCTCAGCTCAGTGTGAGGCCGATGCCAGCTGCTTCCAGGAGCCGTCTCTCCACCATGCAGCGGGAGAGAGGCCTGGCTCTGTGGAAATGTCTGCTTTTATGAGGAGAGATCCCGTGCATGCGTCTGCTGCTCGGCTGATGTGTGTGATTACTGAGGAGTGTGTGAAGAGAGCGGGGCTCCCAGTGGGACTCTCCTCCACGCCTGCTCCTCCTTCCATGGCTGCTCTCTCCTCCTCCTCCACCTTGTCTGTCTGAGGAGATGGATGCTCACTTAACACCGCTTGCCTCCGCCGACTCCGCCAGGACCATCACACGCTCATGTGCACGGTGTATTTGTGTGTGTGTTTGTGTTCAGTATAATATGCCACTCGAAAAAGTGGAGAGTCCTATAGGGTTCCCAAGGAGGCAAAAGTCCAGTGCAAAAACAATAAAGGAAGGAGACCACTGTATAATGAATTCAGTATATCAAATCAAATCAAACTTTTTTATATAGCAAAATCAACTGTTGACCAAAGTGCTGCACAGTAAAACAAGGCATCAACAAGTATAAGAGCAAATGCACTCACACATGCACTTGACATACACACACATTATATAAAATAATAATAATAAAAAATACAAATAAAATCCACTCAGATCAGATGTAATTAAAAGCAAAGGAAAATAAATAGGTCTTGAGTAGGGATTTGAAAACATTGATGGACTGGGCTGATCTAATATATATCGTCAGGCAGAATCCTCGTATCTCCATTATTCAACTTTTAGTTTTTTTTTGTTGTAAATGAATGCCCTCATACAAGAGTGTCGCAAAAAAAGTTACAAAATAGCTGACCTCAAGTGGTTAAGTCTGTCTGTGGGTTTTAACGTACGCTACGCGGCCCTCACATCGCTCCACCCATCCAAACAATATGTTGTGCCCGTCTGTCCGTGTCCCTTTTGTGCCCATATATGGAGACGTCTGTATCTGTCAGTCCTTGTCCCTTTTATGCCCATACAGTATATGGAGATCCCCGATGTCATCAGTTGCCCATATATTGGAATGCCCATATATGGGCATATTGGTGGGATCGGTGGTTCTGGACAAACTGGATAATATCGAAGCCCCCCAGAGCCACGGTAGAACAGTGAAGCGGCCGTCGCCTGGTGGTCAAATCTGAGATTGCAATACTTCCGCATTTAAAACGCCACTGCGCATGCTCCTACCGTTTGAAACCCCAGTGTGCGCCTGCTCCGGTGCTCAAGACTTCCGCATTTGGGCACCCAAATTTGGTGCCCAAATGCGGAAGTAGAGTGTTCTTCCGGGTGCTTCAAACGCCAGTGGGCAACTTTCAAATGAAATGATTTGCTAGATATATTATAACTCTATGATAAGATCCAGTTGTCGAACTACTCCGCCGTCAAATAGATGAGACAGGGGGCCAAAGTTGTTCAATGAATTGAGGTCGGGGGCCACAGGCCTATATCAAAACAAAAATAATGACCAAATGCTATCTTTTTGTTTTTGTTTAGTTTATTACAGGGACAGAGCACAATTAAAAAGTAATTGCATCAGAATTGGCTGTATAGCAGCTAATTTCCATCTGTTGTCCTTGGGCAGGTAGACAGAAAACAGCCCCAGAACAGCAGACACACTACATAAAACGGCACAATGGATAAAAGTCCATCAGAGTGACGTTAAATAATCAGTATAACAAATACAGTAAAAAGAAATGAGGCAAGCATTGGTGGTGCCTTCAGCCAACGCTTGAGGCTGGTTTTAAACTCTGCAAAGCTTCCTGAGCTTCCAATGTTTGTGGGTACTGAATTACATTTTAGCCTGCAATTCATCAGGTTATCTCAATAACCGATAAACAGAATGGT